>NW_006207862.1:882407-889543 GCF_000334495.1 Tupaia belangeri chinensis
GTAATGCTCTGTTCCCTGTCACTGTGGCTGGGAGAGGTTGTTTTTTCATTTATTATTGTCCTCTTTCATTTCTTTAAGCAATTCTGTAGTTTTCAGTAATCTTGAAGCATTTACTTTTCCCTCCACATTTGTTGATCAACTTATATTTGCCATCTCAAGATTATGGCAGAAATTATTATATTGGACTGATATTGATCAAACACAATATGTGATTGATACAACATGAAATGAATCTGTAAGCATCTCAGGTATTGGTTGAGTAACCAGAACACTGGTAACTTGGAAGAAATGGCTTGAGTATTTAATTTTTTTTTAAAAGGTTTTTGCTTAGGGTGCATGTGCTTGCTGAAGAGAGACTGAGAGAGAGAAAGTGAGAAATCAGCCACCCCCCACCCCCACCCCCAGGGGTGGATGGCCATGCCACAGTCCTTTCTCTTCTGTTCTCCGCTGGGGATTTTAGGCATGCATGCACATATGCCTGGAGTGATTTTCGAGCTGCCAAGTCTGGATTCAAGCCATAACTGGCCATGTAGGAATCCAGCACCTTAATCACCGTGCCACATGCTAGCCCTGAGGATTCAGTTTTTAAATTAATACCAACAATTGGGCCGACAGTTGGCATGGTGGTTAAGGGTGCTGGACTCCCACACAGCCAACCGTGGTTTGCGTCCCAGACCTGGTGGTTTCTTTCTCACTTTCCCTGTCTCTCTCTTTCTCTCTCACTCTGTCCCTCTCTGATCAAGTTAAAATAAAGAAATAAAGTTAAAATAATTCTTAAAAAATTTAACATCAACAAAAGTTTTTGACTACCTACTAAAAGTCAGAACAGTAATCATGTTAGCCATTCGGGATCCAGAGGTAAGGAAAAACGAAATCATGATCTCTGCTTTCATCGGACTTCCACTATTTCTGGAGTGCTTACTGTGTGATATCATATGCATAAAAAATAGAACATAGTGTTGCAGTAACCTTGGTCCTCCTGATGCTTTGTATACCTAGAGGTTAGTCCGTGAGCCCCAGAATCTGGATCACTGGCTGGACTACGGTGCCTTCTGCCTCCTAATTGAAGACAACATCAAAGCACAAGAGTGTTTTCGGAAAGCCCTTGCCCTCAACCAGAGTCACATCCAGAGGTATAGTTGGAAGGGAGATGAATGATGAGTAGGAACAGATAAGCTTCGCCATCAACGAATGTGACCTGGGACCGTGCTGTTACCATGTTGGTGGTCTCTTCCTAGCTTGTTGCTGTGCGGCGTCCTGGCTGTCCTGATGGAGAACTATGAGCAAGCAGAAATTTTCTTTGAGGATGCCACTTGCTTGGAACCAACCCATGTTGTCGCCTGGACTTTACTTGGTATAGTATTTTTCTGTGACCTGAAAGTATTTTGTATTATTTTGTTTTCCATCAGAAGAGTCTCTCTTTTTCTACTCTTCAGTGGGCCATTTTGACCTGGCACATAGTTGGCACTTAGAAAATATTTGTTAAATAAATGAGTAAGTGCATTATTTCCGGAATATCAGGAAAGATTCATTACTTCTGAATGTTTTTTCACTCATATATTGGTGATTTGAAACTACCACTGTCGAGATTCAGATTTTTGAATCTTAGAGAATTTACTATCTTCAAAGGTATCCCTAAAATGGCAAAAATAAGAAAAACTAGTACAATGTTCCAACTCTTCAGTCTGTCAGGATGCAAAATGAATCATATTTATCTCAACATCTTTCTTTCCTCAGGTTTGTACTATGAAATTCAAAACAATGATATTCGAATGGAAATGGCATTTCACGAGGCTTTCAAACAGCTTCAGGCACGAGTAACCAAGCAAAAGAGCACTGGCACTGTCGTGTACGTTGAAGAAGAAAGGAACATAGAAGCCAGTTTAGGCCCTTGGGGAACCACAAATAATTTTTCTGCGACTGCAATTAAGACAGGAGCCCCAGCAGGTAGGGGCAGGGAATGGAGATGATACGTGGCTGTGTGGTATTCTGTGCCTTAACCACCATGCCACCTGCTGGCAGGGGCCATCCAGGTTTTTTTTTGTTTTTATTTTCATGTACGCATCTAGTTTTTTGAACATCTTCTATTAAACAATCATTGTTAGATTTAAGACATTAGCCATAGGGGCCACCAGGTGGTGTGATCATTAAGGTGCCTGGGCTCCCATGTGGCTGACCGTGGATCAAGTCCCAGACCAGGAGGCTGCTTTCTCACTTTCCTTCTCTCTCTCTCTGTCTCTCTCTGGTCATCTTCAAAAAATAAAATAATGACAATGAATAAAATTAAATGAAAAAAAACTGTAAAAAAAAAAGGATATTACCCATAAATTCTGAATTCTCTATTCTATCATATCCATATACATAAATATGAAATTGATTATGATAGGTATATATCCTTTTATTGGCATGTTTTTGGAGTATAGAGATGGTACATTCCTTTTCCTGCTGTAGGTTTGTTTTGTTTTGTCTTGTTTTTTTGAGAGAGAGATTTTTGCTATAGGGTGCATGTCCTCACAGTGAGAGACAGAGAGATAGAAAGCGAGAAATCACCTCCCCCCAGGAGGGGATGGCCTCAGTCCCTTCTCCTCCATTCTTCTCTCGGGACTTTGGGCACACATGCCTGGTGTGAGTTTTAAGCTGCCCAGTCTGGTACTTGAACTTTGTTTGCCTACATAGGAGTCCAGTGATGTAACCGTTATGCCAACTGCCGGCCCCTCTGCTCTAGTTTTTATATAGGAGAGTGAAAAATGACAGTGAAAATCTACCCCTCTAGACTCTTTGGCTGGGCTACAAATTAAGTTGACATAAAGCAGAGTAACAGGAGACAAAGCTATTATAATTACTACCTACCTATACATGTGAATCCCACAAAATATGAGACTTGAAGGAGGTTCAAATGATTAAAACTTACATAGCTCCCTGAAATACAAAAATGAATAGGTCTTAGGTCTTCTCTAGGGGGTTGGTAGTGATGCAAGTTTTGGGAGGGTTGGGGGAGAAAATGAAGGGTGAGTAAAGGTTGTCTTCCTATGCAGATAAAAGGTCAGGACTGTTCTGAGGTGGTACTCTCTGCTAAAATGCTGTGCCATATAGGCTGAGACAATGAGAGACTAGGTTCAATTCCTGGTTCAACCTAAAGGCTGGGTGTGGAAGGGTGAGCCTATAATCCCATATATTGAGACCTGTCTTTTTTTAAAAGTCTCTTGGGTGGGGCTGCCAAGTGGAGTGGTGGTTAAAGGCACTGGATTCCCACATGGCCAACCATGGTTCGCGTTCTGGGCCTGGTGGCATGCTTTCTCAAGCTTTCCCTTTCTCTCTGTCTCTGTCTGGTCAAAAATTTAAAAATAATAATAACAAATGGAAATAAAAAGTACATAAATCTTTAAAAAAGGAAAAAAGTCTCTTGGGTAAGATGAGTTGTCTTAGAGCTCCCCTCAAAAGAATAGGTAATTGTCTGCGTGTGCTCTCGACCTCCAGTCTCCTTTCTTGTGATCCAACTTAATCTTTCCGGGACTGGCCCCATCGCCTGTGGTTAAGGGAGCTGATCCCACTTGACTGACCCGTGTTTGAGTACTGGCCCAGTTGCTTTGGTGCATGTGTATACATGCCCAAAATCCTGAAAGGGTGGAGAAAGGACGGGTCAGCAGTTTGCATAGTAGTTAAGGAGCTGGGCTCTCACACGGCCTACCATGGTTCAAGTCCCAGGCCTAGCAGCTTAAAACTCATGCTGGGGGACCAGCAGTTGGCATAATGGCTATGTTGTTGGACTCTCATGTAGTCGACTACGATTCAAGTCCCGGACCTGATGGCTTAGACTCATGCCGGGCGTGTGTGTGTGCATGCCCAAGATCCCCCGAGGAGAATGGAGAAGGGATTGTGACATGGCTGTCTGAAAGTTTGAAACACATTAAGTTGGAAATAATTTTTTTCAGAATATGAGGAAATTCTCCATTGCCTTGTAGTGCATAGTCTTGTTTTTGAGAACCCAGTGTCATTCTAATTCACAGTCCTTTACATATGACCAGCTTTTTTACTCTAAGAAGTATTCTGTTTCTCTGACACTTCAATGTGAAAAGCCTTGGTGTGCTCTTTTTTTTTTTTTAATTTGGACACTCGATGGGTTCTACAGTCTAAAGATTCATGCCTTTTATGCCTGAGGAATTTCTTGTTTTGTTTTTTGATATGTGCTTCACTGCTGTTCTCTTAGTGCTTTTTTTTCCTGGAAGCCCTTAATCAAATGTTGGCTCTCCTGGATTAATCTTACAATTTTCATTGTTTTTCTCCCCTGCTTTTTATCCTTTTATGTTGTCATACTTTCTGCTGTATTTTCTCTCTGACTTTTATACTCTGTATTCACTGGTGGGAATACAAAATGGTACACCCACTCAGGAAAATGGTTTGGACATTTTTTCACAAAACTAAAATGCATCCAATCCAGCAAGCACACTCTTGGGCACTTATCCCAGACAAATAAAACCTTATGTCTGGAGAAAAACTTGTACATCAATATATGTAGCTGCTTTTCTGTAACTGCAAAAAGCTAGAAACAGCTGAAATGTTTTTCAGTGGGTAAAAGTTTAAAAAAACAATAAACCTCTAGTTTTTCTATAAAATGGACTACTTGACAATGAAAATGAATGAATACATGTAAAACCTGGATGAATCTCAAAGTCATTATACTTAGTACAAAAGTTAATATCTAAATATTTATTTATATGACATTCTTTTTTTTAAAGAATTGTTTTACTTAGTTTTTTATTCATTAATATTTTTAAGAATTACTTTATTTAACTTTATTCATTTTATTTATTTATTTTAATTTGACCAAGGAGAGACAGAGAGAGAAAGTGAAAAAGGAAGCCACCAGATCTGGGAATTGAACTGTGGTTGGCCATGTGGGAGTGTCCAGTACACCCAAGCACCACACCACCTGCTGGCCCACATTTATTTATTTTAATTTGACCAGAGAAATGCATGCACACGCGCACACACACACACACAGAGGTAGAGAGAGAAAGAGAGAGAGAGGGAGGGAGAAGAGAGAGGAAAAGTGAGAAAGCAAGCTGCTAGGTCCGGGTCTTGAACTGTGGTCAGCCATGTGGGAGTATCCAGCATCTTAACCACAATGCCACCTGCTAATTCCCTATATGACATTCTTGAAATGACAAAACAATAGTGGTAGAAGATAGAGTAGTGGTTGCATGGGTCAAGGACTGTAAATGGGAAGCATGAGGAAGTCCCTTGCCTCATGGAACAATTGTGTATCTTTTTTTTTTGTAGAGAGATTTTTACTATAGGGCACATGTACTCGCCAGAGAGACAGAAAGTGAGAAATCACTCCCCAAGAGGATGGTCACATTACAATCCCATTAACCACTAAGTCCAGGACTTGAACCATGGTCAACTATGTGGGAGTCCAGCAACATAACTATTATGCCATCTACTGGTCCCACAATGTGTGATTACGGTAATGGTTACATGAAACTATACATGGAATAAAACAATTTAGAAGTATATAGAGACACAAATTAGCATGTGAAAACAGTATAAGGTCTGTAGTCTAGTTAATAGTATTGTACCAATAGCATTTTCCTGGTTTTCATGTCATGTTATAGTTACAGAAGATGTCACCACTGAAGTGAAGTTGGTAAAGGATACATGGGACTCTATGCAATATATTTGCAACTTCCTGTGAGCCTATAATTGTTCAAAAATAAAAAGCTAAAACATTTCTTAAGGATAGCAGCTAAGAGCATTTACGTGAATATAAAGCGCCGTATAAATTGAGGGTAGCAACAACCAGTACATGCTCCCAGGTTGAAATTCCCCTTCCACTCTACCTATTCATTTTCTACCTACTTTTCAAAGCCCTGTATTTTGCTCTGAAGTACAGAAGGATATGATTTTAAGCTAAAAAAACAATTTTTTAAAAATTTATTTATTTTATATTCATCCCCTGTATGTCATCATAGCATACAAAATGAGATGTTGCATCCAGAATATACTGTATATTGGCTTAATCAATAATATTACTATACATTATATATATGGATCATCAAAAAACAATTTTTCCTTTCTTGTTTCTTATATATTTTGCATCCCCCCCACCCCACACCTTGATTCCCTACGTCTCACACTGCCATTTCCCACCCTCCTCCCACACTGTCTGGTATCTACAGTTGCTTTCTATGCCTCTTTTTTTTCCCCCCACATTTTATTGATGTACAAAAAATACTTTTAATAGCAAGGTCAGTTAATATATACATATCTGTGAACACATGCCTGACTTTAGGCATAAAACTTAGCAGAATGAACATACTATAAAGTAGCATCTAGCTGAGGCTATGTAGCTTACTGTGGTCATTAAATAAGGTTTTTTTTAATTTAAAGAAAAACAGTTTTAGGTTTAATAAATCAAAATTTAAAAATGTTAAGAGAAAATTGCTGAAGACTTAAAGCCAGGGAAAAGGTTAGGATTCTTTTCAAATAGTAGGTAGATGAGCCTATCAACAGCTCAAGAGAAGACAAAAAAAGCCCTTAAATCTGGAAAACAAAGCATAGGAGAGAATCAATCATGTTTTAGTCAAAAGTTGTAAATTCTATTTTACCAGTTCAGTCTCATGTAATTAATCCTCTCTTCTGTTGTGATCTGATCTTTCTGTTTAAATTTTGGAAGTTAATAATCAATTCTGGACTCATCCCTTCCATTAAGTTGGCCATTTTCTTGTTTGTTTTTTTGGACTCTTATTTCTGTGTGTCTGTCTTTAGTTTTCCTAGTATAGCACTCCCTTCAGAACTTCTTGCAAGTTCATATGAAGGATAATCTTTCTCAGTATAGAATTCTTGGTTCGAATTGTTTTTCACTCAACACTTTGAATATATTTTCCCATTCTTTCTTTGCTCACATTGTTTCTGATGAGAGGTTCACTGTTAGCCTGTTAGGATATCCTTTGCAAGTAACTTGACATTTCTCTTTTGTGAATTTTAGAATCTTGTCTTTGTGGTTTTGGTCAATCTGGCTGTGATGTGCCTTAGAGAAGATCTTCCTGAGTTGATTCTAGGTGGGGTCCTTTGTATTTCTTGGATCTGGATATTTGAATGCCTCTCTAGGTTTGGAAAGTTTTCTTCCAGGATTT
>NW_006207862.1:891210-900944 GCF_000334495.1 Tupaia belangeri chinensis
CCCTTCTCCTCCATTCTCCTCTCGGGATCTTGGGCACGCACGCACACGCGCTCGGCGTGAGTTTTAAGCCACCGGGTCCGGGACACGAACCGCGGTCCACTACGTGGGAGTCCAGCGACATAGCCATTACGCTAACTGCTGGTTCCCTCAAGGGAAGTTTTGATTTAGTGTATTATCACCTCTAACAGTTCCATTTGATTCTTTTTTATGATATGTATATCTTCTTTCAACTTGTACAAGAACTTCGGCACCTCCTGGAACTCAATGACTCTTTTCTTCTGCATCTTCTGGAGTTCACTCTCTCTCTTCTCTTGCATATCTGTTAGTTTTGTCACTACAAATATTCTGAATTATTTATCTGACATTTCCACGAGTTCCATTGTACTGTCTATGTATGAGGAGTTGATCTTTTCCCTTGGGGGAGAGATATTTTCTTGGTTTCTCATATTTCTTGTGCCTCTGTGGTGGTTTTGGATCATCTGATGAATTATATGTTTCTTAATTTCTTGAAGCTAAATCTGAGCATTCAGAGGTGTGCAGGAGGAGGTGGTCTACAATCTCTCTGAAGTTTCATTCTTCTCCCTTTGTGCAGCAGATTCAGTGGGAATTGAGGATTATTCTGACCTTAATAGTAATCAGATGTTTGGCTGTGTGCACTGGACTAATCAGTGTGTGCAGGCTGAGCAGCAAAGTTATAAAGGTAAAAGAAAAAGGAAAAAGAACGTAAAACAAAGAAAGAAAAAGGAAAAAAAAAAAAGAAACAATAAGAAAAAAAGGAAAAAAGGCAAAAAAAAAAAAAAAAAAAAAGAGGAGGAAAAAAAGGAAAAAGAACGTAAAACAAAGAAAGAAAGAAAAAGAAAAATAAAGAAACAATAAGAAAAAAAGGAAAAAAGGCTAAAAAAAAAAAAAAAGAGAGAGAGAGAGAGAGAACCACGTGGTACGTGCAGGCAAAAGGAATTCTTCTTGACCCAAATGCAGATGACTTCTAAAAGGGCTTGCACTTTACCTCTCCTATCTGGGAGGGGAGAAAGGTGAGAATTAGCAAGATACAGGGGAATGAGACAGCCAAGCGATGTTTTACATTAAAAAAAAAAAAAATTAGAGCGAGAGACAGATAGAGACAAGGAGAGACAGAGAGAAGAATACAGAGGGTGCCCTACCAGTCTGGTGGATCTTGGAATCTGGAGGGTGAAGTCTGGGCAGAAACTCTTTGGTTGTCTTAAATCCTGAAAAGGATTGCTCACAGCTCAAATGCAGATTAACTTCTCAAAGGGCCTGCACTTTACCTCTCCTATCAGTCTGGTGAATCTTGGGGCCTGGAGAGTGAAATCTGAGCAGAAACTCTTTGGTTGTCTCAGCCCCTGAAAGGAATTGCTCACAGCTCAAAAGCCGTTGCTTTTTATTTTTATTCGTCAAACATTTATTGGAGAGAGAGCATGACATGTTTAAGAGCTTTGGGACATTAACTTTCTGTGATTTACTTTTTTTAAAGGAGCATAATAAAAATACTGTATAATGTTATTGTGAAAGATAAGATTATGCATTAAAACTCTTAACATAATACCTGATATATAGACATAGTCAAATATAGCTACTTATATGATTAATAGTCTTATTTTTTATGTAACTCCATTTATTATTATTATTTTTTTAATTTGCTATAGTTCACATGTGCTCACCAGAGAGAGGGAGAGAATGAGAAAGCAAGCCGCCAGGTCCAAGAATTAAACCATGGTCAGCCACGTGGGAGTCTAGCACCTTAATCACCATACCAACTGCTGACCCACGATATTATTTTTTGAACACCAAACTAAGATGAATAGAATTCCTGTTTTCTAGGGGCTTTAATGTTATCTAAAAATGTATAAATTCTGTCATCGAGGGGACCAGCAGTTGGTGTGATAGTGAAACCACTGGACACCCAAAAGTCCCCAACCTGGTGGCTTTCTTTCTCATTTTCTCTCTCTCTCTGTCTCTCTCTGGTAAAATTAAAATAAGTGAATGAATAAATTAAATTTAAAAAAATGTTGTCATCTGAATTCTTGAGATTCTGGATTTAACAAGTAACTGTTATGATATGGATCTGGGGGTCAACAGGTGGTATAGTGATTAAGGTGCTGGACTCCCATGTGGTTGGCCATGGTTTGAGTCCCAGACCTGGCAACTTGAAACTCATATCAGGTGCATGTGTGTGGATGCCCAAAATCAAGAGAGGAGAGTAGAAGAGAAGGGATTGTGGTGTGGCCATTCTCCCTAGAGGGTGATTTTTCACTTTCTGTCTCTTTCTGGCAAGCACACTAACACTATAGCAAAAAAAATAAATCTCTTACAAAAATAGAGATCTATTTGACATTATAATGATTTAGACAGGAAGCAAGGTTGTACTTGAAGGGGTTGGTCTCCGTGACAAAAGCTGTGCTGTTGCTTTAGCTTGTAGTCTTTTTTTTTTTTTGGAGAGAGATTTTTGCTGTAGGACATGTGGACTCACCAGTGAGACAGAGAGAGACAGAGAAACAGAAAATGAGAAATCACCTGTCGGTGGTGGCCATACCACAGTCCCTTCTCCATTCTTCTCTCAAGATTTTGGGCATGTACACACACACATCCAGCATGAGTTTCAAGCCACTGGGTCCAGGACTCAAACCGTGATCGACTATGTGGTAGTCCAGTGACATACCATTGTCATCTGCTGGTCCCAGTTTGTACTCTTTAAATTATTAAGAAATATAAACAAGTGGGACCAGCAGGTGGCGTGGTGGTTAAGGCACTGAACACTCCCACATGGCCAACCAGGGTTCAAGTCCTGGACCTGGTGGCTTGCTTTCTCACTGCCTCTCGCTCTCACTCTCACCCTCTGTCTCTCTCTGGTCAAATTTTAAAAATCAATGAATGAATAAATAAATAATAAAATAAATAATTATTAAAAAAAAAAGAAATATAAACAAGTTTTCCAAACAAGCCTTTCCTTCATGTAATATTTAGGTAATATGTTTTTATGCTTTGTAAATTTTATCTCTTATAAAAACCTTTTAATATCCAATGTGGAAACGTTTTTGTTTTCATTAAAATTTGATCTGTTTAGGACCACAAGCTACAATATCCATTCTAGATGGGTTTCTTGAAGAATCTTCCAAAATATATCCTGAACCACAAGAGCCTTTCTTGACTGTACAATCTCAGGATCCAAATATGGGTCAAAAACCATCCAATATATTTTTCAAGGAGACCCCAGCGAAAAAAGGTAACTAAGAATAAAGATTTTCAGTTGTAAGAGGGGCATAAGCAAACTGAACAAGGATGAAGATTCTTGATTACGAAAGAGGCAATTCCGACTTGTTTGAAGTTGGTTAGTTTATCACATTGTCCAAGTTCCTTTACATTAGGATAGGCTCCCAAATCCAAACTTAATGGTGTAACTCTTTCATTTAGCTCACAGAAGTAGCCAACTATAGACCTATGATTTTCTAACAAGTCTTTGTTTTTATTGCTAGAGAAAAAGAGAGAGAAAGAAAAAACACCCCTCTTCATAGGAAGTAATCACGCCACAATCCCTTTCCCAACATTTCTCCATCCTGTCGAGATTTGGATGTTTTTCAAGCTGCCACAGCCAGGATTCAAGCAATGGTTGGCCTTGTGGGATCTCACTCCCTATGCATAGGGCTTAACTGCTGCACTATGGGACCAGCTCAATTTTCAAGCAATTCTTCATTTTTAGAATATTTACAAATTGTGTTTTATATACAAGGGGAACCATATATTTAAAAAACCTGTTAATGTGGTTTTGACTTGCATTTGGGTACAAGTAGATTTACCTTGAGATCCTTTGAGCTTACCTCTTTGGGGACCATTGCTAGAGAGCAGTTTGTTGCTTTCCAGATTACGGTTTTTCTTACAGATTAGATCAGTATAATCTCACTATTACATCAATGTAACTGAACTTCTGGCATTTTTTCTTTACTTCTAATCTTCTGTCCTTTTTTTAAAGCATATATATATGTGTGTATGTATGTATCTACTTATTTGTTGTGATTTTTTGGGCTGCCAGGTCCAGGACTGAACCGCAGTCAGCCATGGCCCCAATTTTCTATCCTTTTAATGTAATATTTTCAGAAGCGCCAAAATGTCAGGATTCATCAGCTTTCCTGCCTCCTGTGTCTTATGGTATTGTGCAGCCTTCTACCACCATCTTCATGGAAACCATACGCTTCCTGATGAAAGTCAATGCTGTGCAGGTCAGAATATTTGGAAAATGGCAAGTAGGTGAAAAAATTTTAGAGAACTATTTTGTCTGCACATAGAGGTATCTTTGCAAGTTGAAGTATGTGTGAAGCAGAAATATAGTATGCTTTTGAGAGTACATCTAAAGCCCAGTGGGAAGAACACCCAAACACGAACCTTCCTCTGCAGACAGTGTCAGAAAACCTCACTAAGTCAGCTTCCCGTAGAACACTTGCAGAGCAAAGTCAGACTCTGAGTCATATGCAGCCTAATGTCACTTTATTGTGAGAACTCACATTATGTGAATATTGGGGGTTCACAAGAGCCTGGAGAATGCAACAAGTCCCATATCTGACTTACCCCTGCACTTGCAGGTGGAACATTGCAGCCTTTGTCAAAGAAGAGCATCCTACAAGTTCTACCTACCATGTGGGAAATGAGAAGTATATATCCATAAGCGAGCAATAGCAGACAGAGAACAGGATCTAGGAGCCAAGAGACTTGGCCCTGATCCTATATACTACATGTCACACTTGAAGGCAGGCAAGCGCAAGAAAGGGCTAGGATTACAAAATCCTTGGGTGAGATTGGGCCACATTAAGGTAGAAGCTTTAACATCTTGTAGGAAAAATGGAGTCAGGATAGTTTAGTCTGGCTCCCACACTCCCTATCGTACCGTGTTTTAAGGCCACAGGATAAACAACTTATGTTATTAGTTGTAGTGCACTTGTGTGCTTGCTATGTAATTATGACTTTGCTGTTTTACGCTGTCGCATGTAACATGCACGTGCGTGTGAGACAGTCTGATGTTGTCAATGAGCCACTATTGTCTATAGCCCCTTTAAGAGAAAGGGAGCACCTACTCAGCTCAGCTAGCTTAGCCTTGGTGGCCTTAGCTCAGCTTAGCTCAGCTCCATGCTGTGAGCTCTACCAGGGATGAAGCACTGTGAGCACTACTAAGAACTCTGTGAGCTCCCCCTGAACGCAATAAACAACATATCAGTGCCCCATGTTTTTTCTAACTTCCTGCGTCTCAGTTGGACCCACCTTTTAGAGGAGGAAGAATCTCACAACACACACACACATTAACCATTCTCATCAGAGAGACAGGTTCTTTCTCCCAAGTAACTTAACTTATTGTCCTCCCAGGTCAGAGATCCAGAGATAGGTAGAAAGAACAGCTGCAATAATTCCCCTCTGTATTTTTTTTCTTTTAAGAGAGATTTTTGGTATAGGATACATACACTCGCCGGAGAGACAGAGAGATAGAAAACAAGAAATAACCCCCTAGGGAGGAGAGCCACGTTGCAATTGCTTCTCCTCCCTTCTTGGGATTTCAGGCACACATGTACATGCTCCCAACATGAGTTCTTTGTTTGTTTGTTTGTTTGTTTGTTTAATTTGACCAGAAAGAGAGAGAAAGGAAAAATGAGAAAGCAAGCTGCCAACGAGTTGAACAGGGGTTGCCCATATGGGAATCCAGAGGCTCTAAACATCATGCCATCTGCCAGTCCCTGTTTGTTTGTTTTTAATTTATTTAATTTTATTTATTATTATTATTATTGCTTTTCAATTTGACCAGACAGAGAGAGAGAGAGGGAAAGTAAAAAAGCAAGCCACCAAACCATGGTCTGCCATGTGGGAGTCCAGTGCCTTAACCACCACGCCACCTGCCAGCCCCCAAACCATGATCTGCCATGTGGAAATCCAGAGCCTTAACCACCATGCCACCTGCCAGCTCCCCCACACCCTGCACGAATTTTAAGCCACAAGGTCCAGGACTCCAACAGCAGTGGACTATGTAGGTGTCCGGCAACATAACCATTACGCCATCTGCCGGTCCCCTCCGCCCCAGTACTCTGTATTCTGAGAAGATATGCTAGTGGGGACCAGCAGGTGGCGTGGTGGTTAAGGTGCTGGACACTCCCACATGGCTGGCCACGGTTTGAGTCCCGGACCTGGCAGCTTGCTTTCTCAGTCTTTCTCTCTCTCTGTCTCTCTCTGGTCAAATTAAAATAAATGAATGAATAAATAAAATAAGTAATTATATTTTAAAAAAAAGATATACTAGTGGATTTTCTACACTATAATAAACTAAGATGGGAACACAGGGAGAAGAAAATAAAGGTTTCCTCTCTGCTTAGCACATACATTTGACTTTGACAAATGTGTAGGTCTTATAAAGTGTTAAATACAAAGACTAGCCCAAAGTACAAAACTGGTAAATATTATGAATGTCTGGAGGCACATAAGAAACAGACATATATGTCCCCAAGATCTCAAGTCTAGAACTTCTTAATCAAAAGGCAGGTTTTTGTCTCCTTGAAAAGTTTCCTTATAAAGACAGCTGCCTGAAAATGCTCCGTCATGTGTGAGTGGGTGATGGATGAAGAGCCTTTGTCTGCCGCATAGTAAATACAATCTAAAGCTTACTTTGCGGGCTGATCAGAAAAACCAGAGTGTGATGCTGCAGGGTGTTCACTTAGAAATGTCTACATTTGGTACCTAAGTGAGTAGCTGATGATGGAACCGTAAGTGCTGAATATAATTCACCTCTAATCTTTCAGAGTTGAGGGGATCATTTTACTCTGTAGTATGTTCCTCATGATTTATTATCAGGGACAGAATCCTTCACCTGCAAAAGCTGTGGGACTGACACAGTGCAGCCATTTACACGTCCTTACAATCTGGTTTTCTTTGCAGTTTGTGCACAGAGTGCTTGCACATGAGCTGTTATGCCCTCAAGGAGGCCCCAGCTGTGAGTATTACTTGGTGCTGGCCCAGACACACCTTCTCAAAAAGGACTTTGCCAAGGCAGAGGAATATCTTCAACAAGCAGCCCAGATGGACTACCTAGTAATGACATTTTTAAAGCCTCTTGAGTCCGGGAAAGGGACATGCAGGACATGCTGTGGACAGGTTTCTGGTCATCAGAATTGGGGGTTCCATTTCTTTTTCTCAAGTAATCGTGATTTTTGCAAATGGCAGAAAAAAGGACACGGGCAGTTCTTTAGCAGATACTGTTTGTCTATTTCAACTTTTCTAGATGTCTTTTGTCTCACTGTGAATACTATCAAGATTACGCTTGAGTTGTTTTGCTTAATATTTACTCCACAGATAAAATGGCTTTGAAGCATGCAAGAAAGAAATGAGAATAGGGCAGACCTAGAAAAATATCTCCCGTTGCAATAAAATGTCTCTCTTTCTGAGTGCTACTAGGAAAAGAAAATGGATATAATCTAAATTTAAATATTCAACAAAGGTTGTCAAGGTACTTTTAAATACCACCTTGTCTTATGTTCTACTTGTTATTTCCTTCCTTAGAACCCTAATGTCTGGGGCGTGAAGGGCCATCTCTATTTTCTGAGTGGAAATCATGCTGAGGCCAAGGCATGCTATGAGCGAACTGTTAGTTTTGTGGTGGATGCTTCTGAGATGCACTTCATCTACCTGCGACTGGGGCTCATCTATCTGGAGGAAAATGAGGTGAGGGATAGAGGATGGGAGTAACTGTGTAAATCAGCCCATGGACTGAGACCTGATCGTATAATAGTTGAAGCACTAACAAGGATGGGCTAAAAATAGTAATATGATAATGACACTTTTACATCCAAAATTTCACTTTTATATCCAGAGACTAAGTGACTTGCCCAACAGCAAATGACCAGTAATTGGAGGAAGCAGGATTCACACCCAGGCAGTCTACAACTAGAGTCTGGTTTTAACCATTATGGTATTAAAAAGTTATTAAGAACTCAGTAAATGTTATTTTAGTTAAATTTTTATTTTATTTGCAACAGTAGAAATATTCTTGGCTTGACTTCACTAATAGAAAGTGTCATGGGCTTCAAAAGGATATCGCTAAACTTCTTTCTCAGCACAAAGGGTTATAGTGTAATTCAACCAAGGCTAAACCTATTCCACAAGGCACTCACACCTGACTCTTTAGCAATCCTTCCCCCTATTTCAGGAATCATCCCAAATCCTTTTTTTTTGGGGGGGGGAAGAAGTTTTTGCTATAGGGCACGTGCGCTCACCAGCAAGACAGAGAGAGACAGAGAGACAGACAGAAAGCGAGAAATCACCCCCCAGGGGAGACGGCCACGCCGCAATCCCTTCTCCTCCATTCTCCTCTCGGGATCTTGGGCATGCACACGCGCCCGGCATGAGTTTTAAGCCACCGGGTCCGAGACTCGAACCGTGGTCGACTACATGGGAGTCCAGCAACATAGCCATTACGCTAACTGCTGGTCCCATCCCAAATCCTTTTAAGAAAAGTTCTGTTATGGAAAATTTCAAATACATTCACGGTAAACAAAACAGTAGACTGCACTACAAGGATCCAATGCTCCATTCTCTTCCCCCAGAATACCCAGTTCTCTATAGACCCATCTTCCCCACTGGAGATGGAAGAAATGGTCCTTTGGGAGCTCTTTTTCTGAAAGTTTTTTTTTTTTTTTTTTGAATTTTCTAAGTGATTATGTGCTTCCAAGAACTTTTAAGACTTTTAAAAAATGTTTATTTATAATAGTATGTGCACACACATGGGGGGAGAAAGAGAAAGAGAAAGAGAAAGAGAGAAAAGCACCTTTGACAGGGTCTTACCACACTAGGCTAGAGGAGGTCCCCTTCCTCTAGTCTTTCCGGCTTGTCAGGATTTGGGGCATGTGCATGCATGCCTGACATGTTTCAGGTCGGTGGGTCAAGGATCTGAACTCCCAGTTGGCCCTGTAGCTTCTATCACTGCTGTTCAGTATACAACTGACTGTGCTACCATGCAGGGAACAGATGTTCAGAATGATGAGGCTTTTTCAAGGAGAGATTCTACGTCTGTCTCTCATCACGTGATGCCACTTTTAAGCAAAACGGAATAGTCCATAAAGTCTAGGTAGAATTCAGGTAATCACTGTGCTTGCTCAGAACTTGCAATGTAACTCCTTGCCCAACTCTTCCAGAGCAGTCAATATTTATGGAATTGCTTCCTGATGAAAGTCTACTTTTTCATTTGATCTGTTCATCTCCTCTCACCAGCTTCTTACAATAGCTCCCCTAAAGGAGACATAAAAATACATTCCAAAAAATAAAAAAAAAATAAAAATATTCCAAAGACTCACTTAACTTAGACTGTTCCAGAATGCCACTATCAGATAATTGCTGCAATTATCTTAGCACTACTATACTTGAAGCTTCCCAGAGAACAGTAGCTTAGTTATGCTTTCTCCCTACAGTACGAAAAGGCAAAGAAAACCTATCTGCAGGCCTGTAAGAGATCACCTTCGTGCCTTACTTGGTTAGGACTGGGAATCGCCTGTTATCGGGTAAGAGGATGAAAGCTTGAGCCTGTGCCTGTGCATACAGCTGCCCTTGCTTCCTTGGTCTGCCAAACTCCCTGAGGTTTGTAAAGATCATGAGAGAAATGAAACCTAACACTGTCAAAAGTATGAGAAACCGGGACCAGCAGTTGGCATAATGTATATGTCGCTGAACTCCCACGTAGTCAACTGCGGTTCAAGTTC
>NW_006207862.1:900973-901274 GCF_000334495.1 Tupaia belangeri chinensis
GTGCGTTCGTGCTCAAGAGCCCAAGAGGAGAATGGAGGAGAAGGGATTGTGGTGTGGCCATCCCCCCTGGGGGGGGTGATTTCTTGCTTTCTGTCTCTCTGTCTCTCTCTGTCTTTCTGGTGAGTGCATGAGCCCTATAGCAAAAACCTCTCCAAAAAAAAAGTATGAGAAACCAACTGTATGAAGTATTTAGTATGTTATGTTTCTGTTTGTTTTGAGCATTATGAAATTTATTTATTTATTTATTTATTTATTTATTTTTGAGAGTTTTTTGCTATAGGGCACGTACGCTCGCCAGACA
>NW_006207862.1:901440-901756 GCF_000334495.1 Tupaia belangeri chinensis
AAAATCTAGTTCACAGTAGCCATGTGGAACCTTATCCTGAAGGCCCGTGGCTTCTTCTGCCTGTCTTTGGAGCTTTTCTGTAAATCTAAAATTATCCCAAAATAAAAATATATGCAAAAAAGAGAAAAAGAAAACAAACTTGAGTTAAGAACTGCCACTGAGATGTTCAGGTTACCTTTGCCCCACTCCCTCAGTGTTTTGGTCACATTCTACCTAAGCGTGCGTGTATCATAAATTTTGATATTAAATAAGTCACTTATTTTTGGACATAGCATTAGTTTCTACACTTGCTCTTTTTTTTTTTTTTTTTTTTTTT
>NW_006207862.1:901860-953304 GCF_000334495.1 Tupaia belangeri chinensis
TCTCCTCTCGGGATCTTGGGCATGCACGCACACCTGCCCGGCGTGAGTTTTAAGCCACTGGGTCCGGGACGTGAACCACAGTCAACTACGTGGGAGTTCAGTGACATAGCCATTATGCTAACTGCTGGTCCCCACTTGTATTTTTATAAACATAGCTGAGATGAACATTTTGGACAAATCTTTGAACTTAACTCTATTTCCTTAGGCTACATTCCTAAATGAATGTAGAAATATTTAAAAAATCTTTGTAGTGTTGGGACCAGCAGAAGGTATAATGGTTATTTCACTGGACTCCCACGTAGTTGACTGTGGTTCAACTCCCAGACCCAGTGGCTTGAAACTCATGCCCGACACATGTGCATATGTACCCAAAATCCCAAGAGGAGAATGAAGGAGAAGGGATTGCGCTGTGACCATCCCCCCAGGGGGTGATTTCTTGCTTTCTGTCTCTCTGTCTCTCTGGCGAGAACATGCATCCTATAACAAAAATCTCTCTCTAAAAATAAATAAATACATAAATAAAATTTAAAGATCTTTATAGTGTCAACTTGCCATCTGGAAAGATTGTGTATTCATTTTCACTTTGTCAGGACATATAAGTCTATTTGTTATCTCACTTGCCAATTTGATAGATATTTTGAGTTTTTATTAATAATAAGGTTGAAATCATGTCATATATGTTTTTATTTGTAAATTATTCATTTCTCTGCCCTACTTAACTCATTTCATTGCAATTAGGCACATACTCCTTACAACTTTGTTGAAACTTCCCTAAGAGAATCCCCTTTGACATCGTGATTGCCAAGAAGAATGGCAATCACCCCAGAGGGGTGACTTCTCACTTTCCTTATCTTTCTGTCTCTGTCTCTCCAGCAAGTGCATGTGCCTATAGCAAAAAACTAAAACTAAAAACAAAAATGAAAGAAAAATGAAGAGCTACTTTATTGGTGAGGAAAGAATCTTATTATTTATGTAAGTGTTTTCAGGAGGCTCGTACAAAGCAAACTCACAGCATTTTTTTTTTTTTTTAACAAGTTTTTGCCACAGGGCTCATGCGCTCACCAGAGAGGAAAGCCAGAGAGAAAGTGAGAAATCACCACCAGGGGTGCAATTCCTTCTCCTTCCTTCCCCTCCTACCATCTGGGACATGAATGCACATGTGATTTTCAAGCCACTGGATCTGGGACTTGAACTACAGTCAACCACTAGGAGTTCAGAGACATAACCACTATGCCACCTGCTGGCTTTGCACATTCACAGTTTTAGGAAGCAGTGATGATCTTCACATGCCCAGAGCTCAGAGATCCCTAGAATCTCTGAATACTGTATTGATTGCTCAGGATTGGCCTGTTAGTAACTGATACTAGGGAAAAGGAAGCTTTCTAAACAATAGTGTTTTGAGGCAAATTAGACTTTAACCTCAAGGAGGGGATGGACAATGTAAAGGAAAAAAACTACAAATGTATCTGACAGCCCACTATGTATGGAGAAATCACTGAGTGATGTATACAAGATTGATTTTTTCTTTTTTAAAAATGAATTATTTTATTTAACTTCATTCATTCATTCATTTATTTATTTGATCAGAGAGGGTCAGAGAAAGAGAGAGAGTGAGAAAGCAAGCCACCAGGTCCAGGACTCGAACTGCTGTCAGCCATGTGGGAGTCCAGCACCCTTAACCTCTGTGCCACCTGCTAGCCCCACAAGATTGATTTTTAGTCCTGGCACCTGAAGCTCCATGGTTCCTAGACACACACTGATGGGACTGCTGTAAAAGGTAGGAGAAAGAGAGGGGTATACGTTGCAAGCCTAGCAGGCAGGCTTCAGATTTCCCTACCTGACTTTTTAATCAGAGCAGTTCCACTTTTAACTGGTTCATATATTGTATGGCCACATAAAACTGTTTGAAAGAAGAGTTCTGATGATAAAAATGTAAGAAGTTGAAAGCCACTGGTATAAGTCATGTGTACCAATATTATTTGAAAACTACTTGACCTATAACTCACACAACCCCCTTCTTTGTCAAGCTGGAGGAGCTCACAGAGGCTGAAGATGCTCTCTCTGAAGCCAATGCACTGAACAACTACAATGCTGAAGTATGGGCATACCTGGCTCTGGTTTGCTTGAAAGTGAGTGTTTATTATTCCTGTACAATGCTTTCTTGGGGCACAGAGGCAAAGGACCAAGTAAGCAAGAGACAGCAAAAGGCAGGCCATTAATACATGATAGTTGAAGGAAGTTTATGAGATCTGAATGGTGAGGATGAATTAGCAGTTCTGAAGTTAAGTATTTTACGACTTACCAAATAATTATTAATAACTATAGTGTGGGTAATGAGATCCATGTTTTTCACTGTCAGAAAAGAAAGTTACAAATACAGAAATGAGGATAGAATGACCAGTAGTGGTGAATTAGATTTGGAGATACTGATGTGACCTCATTGTCTCATAAATAGATGAGAAATATATGTGTATATATATTAGAAATGTGTCCATATACGTGTATATATCTCTATATAAAAAATACATAATGGAGGGATCATAAGTACATCCAGTGCTTTAAATCCATTATAGGGACCAGCAGTTAGCATAATGGCTATGTCGCTGGACTCCCACGTAGTCGACCGTGGTTCGCGACCTGGTGGCTTAAAACTCACGCCGGGCTTGTGGGCGTGAGTCTAAGATCCCGAGAGGAGAATGGAGGAGAAAGGATTGTGGCGTGACCATTCCTTCTGGGGGGTGATTTCTCACTTTCTGTCTCTATGTCTCTCTCTGTCTGTCTGGCGAGCGCATGCGCCCTATAGCAAAAACCTCTCAAAAAAAAAAATCCATTATAAAGAACCATGGCTTGGGCTGGCAGGGGGTGTGGTGGTTAGGGGCACTGGACTCCCACATGACTGTGGTTTGAGTCCCGGACCTGGCAGTTCGCTTTCTCACTTTCCCTCTCTCTTGCTCTCACTCTGTCCCTCTCTGGGAAAATATAAATAAATAAATAAATATAAATAAAAATTTGTTTTAAAAAAGAACCATGGCATGTGTTCAGTTTAGATTAAAAAGAACCAGCAGCTTCCTGGAGAATGGCTGATTCCAGAACTGATGCTGGAAAAGTAAAATAAGATTCTGGACTGTCTTGTTAAGTCTAGAATGTCTTATTGAGTCAGAAAGAAAAAAATGCCAATGACAGACAATGCCAAAAAATAAACAGGACAGATAGTGCCAGTATTAACAAGGATGTGGATAAACTGAAATCCTCATACATTAATGGTAGGGTTATAAATTAATACAATGACTTTGGAAAACATTTTGGCAGATTCTAAAAAGATTAACGCATGCATTTATCATCTGTGCCAGCAATTCCACTGTCTGTATCTAACCAAGAAAAATGAAAACATACCTTCACACAAAGATTTGTATGTGAATTGTAATCACAGCATTTAATAGTAGCCAACAACTGGAAACCTTTTATATGTCCCATCACCCAATGGAAAAACAAAATGAGGTGTATTTACACGATGGAGTACTACTCAACACTTACAATGAAATTCTGATTCATGTAACAATATGGATGAACCTAAGAAACATACCAAGTGTAAGAAGCAAATCCACAAGACTCTGTGTTATATTGTTTTATTTAAAATCGGCTTGGGCTGGCAGGTGGTGTGGTGGTTAGGGGCACTGGACTCCCACATGACTGTGGTTTGAGTCCCGGACCTGGCAGTTCGCTTTCTCACTTTCCCTCTCTCTTGCTCTCACTCTGTCCCTCTCTGGGAAAATATAAATAAATAAATAAATATAAATAAAAATTTGTTTTAAAAAAGAACCATGGCATGTGTTCAGTTTAGATTAAAAAGAACCAGCAGCTTCCTGGAGAATGGCTGATTCCAGAACTGATGCTGGAAAAGTAAAATAAGATTCTGGACTGTCTTGTTAAGTCTAGAATGTCTTATTGAGTCAGAAAGAAAAAAATGCCAACGACAGACAATGCCAAAAAATAAACAGGACAGATAGTGCCAGTATTAACAAGGATGTGGATAAACTGAAATCCTCATACATTAATGGTAGGGTTATAAATTAATACAATGACTTTGGAAAACATTTTGGCAGATTCTAAAAAGATTAACGCATGCATTTATCATCTGTGCCAGCAATTCCACTGTCTGTATCTAACCAAGAAAAATGAAAACATACCTTCACACAAAGATTTGTATGTGAATTGTAATCACAGCATTTAATAGTAGCCAACAACTGGAAACCTTTTATATGTCCCATCACCCAATGGAAAAACAAAATGAGGTGTATTTACACGATGGAATACTACTCAACACTTACAATGAAATTCTGATTCATGTAACAATATGGATGAACCTAAGAAACATGCCAAGTGTAAGAAGCAAATCCACAAGACTCTGTGTTATATTGTTTTATTTAAAATCAGAAAACCTATCAAGACCAAAAAATATTTTTTTAAGAATTATCTATTTTAATTGTATTTACTGATTCATTTTATTTTAATTTGACCAGAGAGAGAGAGAGTGAGTGTGTGTGGGAAAGTGAGAAAGCAAGCTGCCAGGTCTGGGACTCAAAACATGGTCAGACATGTGGGAGTGTTCAGCACCTTAGCCACCATGCCACCTGCTGGTCCCGACCAAAAAATATTAATAGATCCAAGGGTGGGAATGAGGACTGATTGCAAACAGGCATGAAAAACCTTTTTGGGCTAATAAAATATTCTAAAACTTAATGTGGTGATGGTTGCATAGGTGAACCTTCAAATTAGTGAGACTGGGGCCAAGACAGTGGCATAGGAGTAATGCAACATTCTACAAGGCTGACTCGCATGGGAAGGGTCTGGATTCACACACAGATCTCCCTTAACATGCTGGGCTCACACATGGCCATGATCAAGGGCTGACTGAAGCTGGGGAAGGATCGTGGTCACACTGCAATCCCTTCTCCATTTCTCCATCTTGTTAGGATTTGAGGGCACACAGGCATGTGTACCTGGCATGTTTTTCAAGCCACTGGGGCCAGGATTTGAACCACATAGTCAACTATGTGGGATCTGGTTTCCTTACCAATATGCCACAGAGCTGGCTCTGGACTAGTTAGTCTTTTTTTTTTTTTTTTTAGAGAGATTTTTGGGATAGAGGGTGCATGCACTTTCCAGAAAGACAGAGAGATAGAAAGCAAGAAATCCCCCCCAACCCCCCGCCCTGAGGAGATAGCTTTGCCTCAATCCCTTCTCCTCCAATCTCCTCTCAGGATTTTGAGCACACACACACACACTCAGCGTGAGGGTTTTTTTTTTTTGGTTTGTTTTTAAGAGAGATACTTTTCCTGAAGGGCACATGTCCTCACTGGAGAGACAGAGAAAGACAGACAGAGAGCAAGAAATCACACCCACTCTGCAATCCCTTCTCCTACAGTCTCCTTTAGCGATCTTGGACACATGTACACACATGCCCAGCATGAGTTTTAAGCTGACAGGTCTGGGCCTTGAACCATGGTCAACTATGTGGGAGTTCAGCAACGTAACCGTTATGCCATCTGCTGGTCCTCTAGCTTAATTTTTTGTGCTGCCGAGTCTAATACTCAAACCTTGATCAACTATGTGGAAACCCAGCGATGTAACCATTACACCATCTGCTGGTCCCTGGACTAGATATTCTTTAAGTTCTCTTCCAGCCCAAATATTCTATATTTCTTATAAATATTTAAGCTCTCCCAAGTGGCTTTGCATATGCTAATTTGCTAGGTACAAACTTGTGAAGTATAGTAGTGATTTGTATGATCTCATTTAATTCCTAGAGTGCTTCATGTGAGGAATATCAACCAGAAGTAGTCAGTGCTCTCATCTAATATCAGATCTGCATGAAATTCTATCTACTTTAAAAAAAAAAAAAGTTTTGCCAGAGGGCGTGTGCTTGTCAGAGAAAGAAGAGAAAAAATGAGAAAGAAACCACCTCTTCCAGACCCTCCACAATCCCTTCACCATTTCTCCCTTCTTTTGGGATTTTGGGCATGCATGCAGATGCGTCCAGCATGTTTTTCAAGCTACCAGGGCCAGGACTTGAACCATGCAGTCGCCATGTGGGATATAGTGACTTCAACTACCATGCTATAGGCTGGCCCCAAATACCTATTTTTTCTAACCTGTAGAGACATGGTAAATATATAATAGTTAAAAATGTGGATTCTGGAGCCAGACTTCGTTTTTCAAAAAACTGTGCTCCTCTAATTACTAGCTTCATAAGCCTGGCTAGATATTTATCCTCTGTGGCTAGATTTGTGTCTCTGTAAACTAGAAATGAAAAATAATAATTTTCTCATAGGTCTTAAGAATTGAGAATTGGGGGACCAGCAGATGGTGTAATGGTTTCTTGCTTGACTCCCACATAGTTGGCCACGGTTCACGTCCCAGAGCCAGTGGCTTAAAACTCATGCCAGGCATGTGTGCATGTGTGCCTAAAATTCCAAGAGGAGGAATGGAGAAGGGATTGTGACATGGCCATCCCCACTGGGGGCTGATTTTGCACGTTCTGTCTCTGTTTCTCTGTACAGGACACATGCCCTATAGCAAAAATCTGTCTCAAAAAAATTGAGACTTAAACATAAATAAAGCACTTAAAAACAGTGTTGTTGGGCCAGCAAGCAGATAATGTAATGGTTATGTGGCTGGACTCCCACATAGTTGACTGCGATTCGTCCCTGGACCTGGCAACGTGAAACTCACATGAATTGTGTGTGCGTGCATGCCCAAAATCCCAACAGGAGATTGGAGGAGAAGGGGTAGCAGCATGGCCAACCCCCCTGGGGGTGTGTGTGTGTGTGTGTGTTTGTGTGATTTCTCTCTTTTTGTCTGTCTCTCTCTCTCTCCAGTGAGCAAATGCACCCTATATCAAAAATCTAAAAAAAAATGTTGACAATGAGAACAATATCACATTGTAAGCACGATGTGTTAATTATTTTTAACAGAAGGGCTTCAATCCTAAGATGAACAAATGACTCATGGTACTTTTAGGAAGAAAAAAGAGAGAGGCCAAATTGTCTTTAGGCTTTTATCTTTTTAATTAATTTATTATTATTATTTTGAAAAGTTTTTTTGCTATAGGGCATGTGTGCTTGCCAGAAAGAGAGCCAGAGAGCCAGAAAGCGAGAAATCACCCCCCAGGGGGGATGACCATGTTGCAATCCCTTCTCCTCCATTCTCCTCTGGGGATCTTGGGCACGCACGCACACGTGCCCGGCATGAGTCTAAGCCACCAGGTCCAGGACTTGAACCACGGTCAACCACATGGGAATCCAGCGACATAGCCATTGCACTAACTGCTGGTCCTGTGTTTAAGCTCTTTGAAATGGAAGTTTGTTTTTTGTTGTGTGGGTTTTTTTGTGTATGTGTGTGAGCATTTGTTTGTATTTTTAATATCTACTTTAAAAAAAACTACCTTTTACTTGCCTGCTTTTCTTTTGAATTCAAAGGTTCTTAACTGAGAAGTTATGGAATCCTTTGCCTTAGGTAGACTGTTCTTTCCTCACTATAATGTTTAGGACATGTTATCACCAGCTGCTGTACTTTTTTTTTTTTTTTGGAGAGATTTTCACTGTAGGGCGCGTGCGCTCGCCAGACAGACAGAGAGAGACAGAGAGACAGAAAGCGAGAAATCACCCCCCAGGGGGGATGGTCACGCTGCAATCCCTTCCCCTCCATTCTCCTCTCGGGATCTTGGGCATGCACGCACACGCACCCGGCGTGAGTTTTAAGCCACCAGGTCCGGGACACGAACCGCGGTCGACTACGTGGGAGTCCAGCGACATAGCCATTACGCTAACTGCTGATTCCCTGCTGTACTTTTTTCAGGCTGGACGGCAACTGGAAGCTGAGCAGGCCTACAAATACACGATAAAGGTAGATGCAAACACACCTGTACTGAAACTGGGCAACTGGGAGGAAGGTGCTGGTTGAATTAAGAACTATAGAGAATCTCATGATGTAAATATTGTTCTAGAGGCTTTTCTTACCATCTTTACCATTTTCAGGGGACTGCTGGGTTTGTAATAGTACAAATACTTTACCATAGATGATCATTCTTCCACCTCTTTAGAGAAAATATGTCCTAAGGGAAAGGCAGATAGCCTGGAAGTCAGTCAGCCTGAATTATGATTCTGGTTTTTCTACTGACTTATTGCATTAGGTGGCCAGAAAAATCATGACATATTTTTTTCTACGCAAAAATGCATCATGACTTCTCTGACAACCCAATATTAACCTCAGTAGGGCTCCATTTTTCTTATTAAGGTGGTGGTCTAACCTAGGGAAAAATAGGAAATACGTTAGCGTTTGTAGGCTATATAGTCTCTGTTCCAATTACTAAACTCTGCTCTTTTCAGTGCAGAAACAGCCATAGATAATAAATAAATTGGTGGCTTGTTCCAATATAAGTTTATTTACAAAAAGCAAGCAGGGCCAGCAGGTGGCATGGTGGTTAAGGTGCTGGACTCCCACATGGCCAACGGTGGTTCAAGTCCAGGACCTAGAGGCTTACTTCTTACTTTCCCTTTCTCTCTTTCTTCCTGTGTCTCTCTCCCTGGAAATATTAAAAATAATAATAATGAAAGTTCACTAAAATAAAAAAAAGGCAGTGGACTGGATTTAGCTCATGACAATTCCAATCTATTATTATCACCTATGAATTCCAAGTAATTTGACTTAAAAGACAAGTGGCTTCCACAAATTAAATTTTTTTCATCTAATAAAAAGTTCAGGGTTGATACATAGCTTCTTATTGCATCAGGGATTCAACCTCTATCTTTCTACTCTACCAATCATGGTAAACAGCTTCCATCTCATAGTTGCAAGACAGCCAAAGTAGCTCCTCTAGCAACCATATCTATGTTTCCAGCAAGATAAAGAACAAAAGGGGAAAAGGAAAAAAAGGTACCATGCTATAGCTGTTTCACTTCCCTTTCAAGGGCTTTCCCAGGTATCTCACCCAATGACTTTAGCTTACATTTCATTAGCCATAATTGGTCATGACTACCTCTGGCTGCAAGGCAGACAGGAAAATGTGCCTTTTTAGCCAATTGCATTGCTACTCTTAAAAGAAATTATAATTTTATTAAGGGAAAGTAGGTACTGAGTAGGCCACTAGATGTCTCTTCTATGCATTTAGATTCCAAAATTAAATTCAAATCAGTCTAATTTCTGTGTCTCTTGAAATTTTGTTGTCACTTACCAAATGGGAATGCTACACATTAGTCAAGAGGTGTTGGTGATAACGTGAACACTTTTAAAGATAAACTAAATGAACTAATTTTACTCCTAAAATGTACAACTCATGGGTGTTCATAACCCTTGATGAATTTTCAAAAAATAAACATCCATGTAACCAGTGCAGTATTCTAAGGTTTTTTGATGGCGCGTCTAATTTCATCCAAGGAACTATGTTCTTTAGCTGTGACAAATGAGGGGTCTTTGCCATACTGGGATATGAGGAGTGACATGTGTCCTTCCCTTCCTTCTCTCGTGTAGCTGAAATTGAAAGATGAAGCTCTACTAGCAGAGATCCACACAGTACAGGAGACAGTTGGCTTTGGAAATCCATCTTTCTGACATGCTTCCATCCGAAGAATTTCCTGTATGGGACTCTTTGCTTCTTCCCTTCTCAGAGGAAGTTTTACCATAGGAGCCCTAAAACTGGAGAACAAAAGAACCTTCTCCATAAATACAAATCCTTTAGTTTACTTTTACTAGCTGGATGTTTTACTGGTTTTTAATAAACTGGATCACAATTTAAAAAACAGAAATAAGTGTAATAAATTCATCAATGTGGTTCTGCAGTTAAAATTTACTGAGTTATACATAGGTCTATCTAGAGAAAAATGGATATGTAGGTGGGTAATAACTATAGTAAAGTTATTTATATAAGTAAATAAAATTAAGGTACAGTGGGATTATTCTTAGGGTTTCTGATGAAATCACATCACTCCTGGAGGAGGTCAGCTGCTAAAGTCCCTGTCGAAGTTCATTTACTGGAACTTGGGAATTAAGCCATAATTTCTAAACGTAGGCCAAGAGGAAGACCGCCATGCTATGTCATCGTGTTGGCACAAAGAGACACGCCCCCTTGGAACCAACAATGTATAGAAGCAGAGAGAGGTCTTTGCTTAAGCTGATATACTGAGGACCTCGAACCAACCACTGCTATCTTTACGGATCTAAAACTCAAGAGCTCCACAAAAACACCATGACCCTATAAAAGAGGGCACAACCCCTCACCACAAAGGCTGTATTCTGGGACTAGAGATTAGAGGTCAAGTCACCCCAGAAGCCCTCCTAGTCCCTGCATGGTGACTCCTGCCTTTGTTTTATTATTTTTTAAGAGAGACTTTTGCTGTAGGGTGCATGGGCTTATCAGGGACAGAAAGCGAGACATCACCCCACACCGCCCACCCCTAAGGGCTATGGCCACACCACAATTCCTTCTCCATTTTCTTTTGGGGATTTTGGAGACCCACGCACACGGCGAGTTTCAAGCTGTTGGGTCCAGCACTTGAATCGAGTAGACTACGTGGGAGTCCTGCAACGTAACTGCTAAGACATCGCTGATCCCATCGCCTTTATTATTTTTAGGGTGTGATTGCTTCTATGGAGGTGGATGATTAGGTGAAAGGCAAATGAATAAACATTCATAATCCTTCTCCTAGTCCCTCCCTCAACGCTACCTCCTTTTGGACGTCTAGGGAATGAGGTTCGACTCTCTGCTCCCCCACGGCATTGTGTGTGGACCACCCCTCATTCTCATGGCGTAATGTCACCGTCTTCCCACCAGAGTGAGCTCCCTGGCGACAGTGCAGCACCCTTTCAAATGTGCGTTCTCAGCCCTGAGCCTCCGTCCTAATGGGTGCTCAAGAAACGTCTGCAGGATGCGGGACT
The DNA here is from genome assembly GCF_000334495.1 of Tupaia belangeri chinensis. Lineage (NCBI taxonomy): Eukaryota > Metazoa > Chordata > Mammalia > Scandentia > Tupaiidae > Tupaia > Tupaia belangeri. Next base: position 912,793 of record NW_006207862.1, read on the forward strand.
TGTAGGGCACGCAGCACTTCTCTCAGCACGCCGAGTCTCCAAAGCCACCCACTCCAGCAGGGTCTCGGGTCGGCGAGGACTCACACCCCCACAGGACGCCAATCGCAAAGCGCCTTCTCAGCCGCGGTTGAAGATACATCCGGGTCACCGTGTTGCACTTCGGGACGTTTAGGGTCGGCCGGTGGAAGAGGCGAGGCCGGCGGACCATCTGCTTCCGGAGCCGGGCGCTCGGGCTTGGGCAGCCGGGTGGGGGCGCGCGGGGAGTGTGGCGGAGCCGGCTGTCTGCGCTGGTCCGACTGCAGTGCGCTCGGAGGAGCCCCGCGCCGGCCGCGGCATGGTCCGTCTCAGTGAGTCGTCGGGCCCCTCGAGCCCTTCGGGCGGGCGCGGGGCTAGGGCGTTCGGGCCCGGCGGAGCGGCGTGCTCTGCTAGGCGCGCTGGAGGCCGCCCGCGCCGGAGACCTCCGCTCAGTGCTGTCCCACTTCATCCCCGCAGAAAACTCTCATCGCATTTTACGGAAAAAAGAAACAAAGTTCATATAGGGTCGTGGAGCTAGTAAAAATAGACTTCTGCGGTGCGGATTTGGGAGTGAGGAGGTCATTTCTAACGTGACTGGAGTGGATGAGATGAGTTTCACAGGGAAGATGGTATCTAAGCCACATTGACCAGCGTAGATTGGCAGCGAGGACACTGAAATGGAAAAAGGGGATTTTTCATTTCGCCTCCTTTTGCCCATTTTGTGTCCAGAGTTCTTGTGCCCTAACCAGCTATTTCTCTACAGCTACCCTCCTCTGCAAGGCCTACCGTGGGGGCCACTTAACCATCCGCCTTGCCCTGGGTGGGTGCACCAACCGTCCCTTCTACCGCATTGTAGCTGCTCACAACAAGTGCCCCAGGGATGGACGTTTCGTGGAGCAGTTGGGCTCCTATGATCCGCTGCCCAACAGTCATGGAGAAAAACTTGTTGCCCTCAACCTGGACAGGATCCGGCACTGGATTGGCTGTGGGGCTCACCTCTCTAAGCCTATGGAAAAGCTTCTGGGTAATTCAGCTCTGGTCTTACCTCATTGAAGGGATCTTTTAATTTATTTTTTGAGAGGCTTTTGCAATAGGGCGCGGCGCTCCCCAGAAAGACAGAGAGAGACAGAGAGATAGAAAGGGAGAAATCACCCCCCAGGGGTGATGGCCATGCCGCAATCCCTTCTCCATTTTCTCGGGTTCTTGGGCACACACACACACACACACACACACACACCAGGGGTGAGTTTAAGCCACCGGGTCTGGGACTCGAACCACGTTCAACTTAATGGGAGTCCAGTGACATAGCCACTACTCCAACTGCTGGTCCCTCATTGAAGGGATTTTAAGCAAAGGTCTAGACTGCCCATATCTGGAGTAGGAACTGAAGTGACTATCTAATTGACATTTTGAATCTGGAGACTCCTAGTGTGGACTCCTTCATGAAACTTTTTGGGTGATTGAGATTTTACGCTAAAAATGGGAATTTGTGTCTTGAATTGCAATTTATCGTTTTACTTTTTTTAAAGTAAGGAGCATAGTGTTAGGAAGTAGACATCATTCACTGACTGCTTGCAGTAAATAATGGGGAGGACGTAGGGGAAGCTGTAGGACAGAGTTTTGCAAATGAGGACCTCTCAGTTGGATCTTAGATCTTAGTTCTGTGAGGCATTGTGTGGACAGTGTTGTAATAAATAGCTTGTACTGTGTTAATAAATGAAAATCCTGTTGCTTTTAGGTCTTTCAGGCTTCTTCCCTCTGCATCCTATGACGATCACAAATGCTGAGAGACTGCGAAGGAAACGGGCACGTGAAGTCCTCTTAGCATCTCAGAAAACAGAAACAGAGGCTTCAGAAAAAGAAGCAAGCTGACTTCAGTGAGCATAGCAGTGGGAACAGGTCAAAGTCCTCTTAAAACATTGGTGGATCTGTTAATTTTCTTAGATTTGGAGGTCAATAAATGAGTTTTCTGAGTCAACCATGCTCTTTTGGCCTGGACTGAGCAGAGTGTAGGGACAGACTTATTCTTATCTGACATAGAGCTGAATATAGTGAATATACTAATTTACATTTTTGACTTTCATCTTGGGAAGTACAATCTGTTGGGAAGATTGGACATTTGCGTGGAGCTGTAGGTTTTTTGACAACTTTTCTATCTCTTACCCTCAAGGCTTGCCTGCTTCAGAATCTCCAACCAGAATGTTCTTACCTCATTCAAATCTTTCCTTCCCCCCCCAATAATTAATTTAATTTTTTTAATCATTATTACTTTTTAACTTGCTACAGTTAAATTACTTTTTAACTTGCACATATGCTCACCAGAGAGAGAGAGAGAGAGAAAGCAAGAAAGCAAGCCACCAGGTCTGGGACCCAAATCATGATGAGCTATGTGGGAGTCCATTGCTGTAACCACCATGCTATCTGCTGGCCTTCCTTAATTATTTGTGGTCATCCCATTAGCTCAAAAATATAGTTAACTGGGGCAGCAAGGTGGCATGGTGGTTAAGGGCGCTGGACTCCCACATGGGTGACCATGGTTTGGGTCCTGGAACTGGTGGCTTGCTTTCTCACTTTCCTTCTCTTTCTCTCACTCTGTCCTTTTCTGATCAAATTAAAATAAATAAATAAAGTTAAATAAAATAATTCTTTTATAATTGGAGATTTATGTTTTGCTTGACACATATTCTCAAATTGACAAAGATAGATTGGTTATTAAAATTGCTTTGGAGGGACCAACAGTTAACGTAATGGCTATATCGCTGGACTCCCATGTAGTCAACCGCGGTTCAAGTCCCAGACCTGGTGGCTTAAACTCAAGCTGGGCGTGCCAATGATCTTGAGAGAATGGAGGAGAAGGGATTGCGGTGTGGCCATCCCCTCTGTGGGGTGATTTAATAATTAATTTCATTTATTCATTCGTTTATTTTTTAATTTGACCAGACACACACACACAGGGCGGGGGGGGCGGGGGATGAGAAAGCAAGCCACCAGGTCCGGGACTCAAACCGTGGTCAACCATGTGGGAGTGTCCAGCGCCTTAACCATGCCACCTGCTGTCCCAGTAATAGCCCATCTTTTTAAGAAAAAAAAAACTAGAAGAAAGAATATTGTAAGGCACCTACATATATTTTAAGCCTTTTACATACACAGTTTTCTATGAGGATTAGAAGATAATCACAAAGGTAGATAGGGTTATCTCCGTTTTATGGATGGGCAAGCTGAGGCTCAGAGGTGGAAACTTGCACAGTGCCTGCTTGGAAATTCCATGTTGTTTATAGGGGAAAAATGAACAAAGAGGCCCTTTTTTGAAAAGTCCACTTAGGAAGTTAGCAATAAAATCATGTTTAGGTATCATGAGTTTGTAATCCCTTTCCATTAATCCTCTAGTCATTAGATCTTGGGCATTTGGGCCTATACCCAGTGTGTTTCAGGCTGACTGGGCTGGGGATTCAAACAGCAGTACGATGTGGGATCAGTTTCTCTTTGAACAGTGCGTTACTGCTACACTGTAGAGCGAGCTCTCAAAAACCTTAGTATTCTACAACCATAGCATTAATTACACTGTTTTAGTGCACATTCAGGATAATACCAATTTCAAATTCTAGCGTAAGACTAAGAAACAGGAAATTCATAGAGGAGACTATAAAGCTATGTCAATGTGCCAATTTATTGTCTGGGTTTTATATTTTGAGAACAGTTACTAGCCTTCTCAACTTCTGTGGCCATTGAGCCTCTTCAGGACTGTTGCTGGTTGGCCTCCCCTTGCTTTGAGGAGAATTTCAGGCCAGGACAGGCCTAGAGGACTGACTATAGCTGAGTTTGATCTTTGATCTTCTCAATAGATCTGGGAAAGAAAAATGCTTTGAAAGCCATAACAACTGTAGGAAGTTTAGAAGACATATTGTACCTTGAAGAGTTTGAGGTTTTGTAGAAACATGGGCATATGAAAATGTGATTCTGGGCAGTGCTGATCATTGAGGGTAACTGATGTGATATAGGTTAAGGTAAGTATTATTTTGAGCCACTAAGCTTCCACCATCTCAGGTATTCATTTTGCATTATGTTGCATCTTTTAGCTAAGACCTATATGCACATATTTTCTGTCAGCTATCCTCTCCCTGGGGGTTCTCCAGCCTTTGTCTTATTTTGAAAATCCAGGCCAATACTTCTCACCATGTTTTGGATGATTGCTGCAATCTACCCTATCACCACCTCAAATCAACCTGCTGAAACCCAGTTATGACCTTTATAAAGGTTTAGAAGAAAAGAAGTATTTGCTGCAGAAACTTAATGTTTTTATTAAGTTGAGCGTTGGAGTCATGTTATCTCTACCAGTGTGTAAGGTGACTTGGGCTCTTGAAAGTTAGTGGGGTTGATTCTGTAATGTCAGATCCATAAACCTGTCAGATAGAGAGTTTTTAGAAGACCAGTGTTTTGTAGTTGTTCAACGTAGGCTTTTTCCTGCTGGGCTTAAGGGAAAATATCCCAGCAGTCCCATCCTGCAGGTGAAAAAATTATATTTGGTCTACAGTATTACTTACTCCTTTCAGGATCATCTTGGAAGAAACATCTGTTTTAACTGCCAGGTTGAACCATGTGAAAGTGCTAAATGCTGATATTTGGCTGCTTTCTGCTTTTAAGAAAAGCCAGTAACTTGTAAACTCAACCTCATTTGTGGACATTCTAAATATTATGTAAACTTCTGGGCCTAGACACGGGTAGGACAGAGGCCAGACTTCAGAGTTAGGGGCGACGACCGCGTATTAGAGTGGATCCCAGCTGCACCGTTGGACCGGCTCCGCGCGAGCACACCGGGACGCCGCCTCCAATCTCCACTCTTAAATGGTGTTCACCCGGGGCAGCCTCAGGCTGGCCACGCCCCGTATTACAACTGACGTAAAGTGCGCTGCGCGGCCCCGCCTCTTCCGCTCCCCTGTGACGCAGGCGCCCTTGGACGTTTGGGCGGGAAAAGGCGGCGTTCTGGAGCTGCGGCTGCTGTGGCTGACCCTAAGGGGTTCGTGAAGGCAGCTCCTTTTCCAGCATGGGGCTGCTGGAATTGTGTGAGGAAGTATTTGGTACCGCCGACCTCTACCGGGTGCTGGGAGTGCGGCGCGAGGCCTCGGAAGGCGAAGTCCGACGGGGCTACCACAAGGTGTCTCTGCTGGTGCACCCGGACCGGGCGGGCGAAGGCGACAAGGAGGATGCCACTCGCCGCTTTCAGGTACATGGGCTACCGCCAGGGTCTGGGCCTGTCTTCTGGCCCCGCCCCAGGGGGGAAGACGGTTCCTGGCCTTGGGTTCACTGGTCTTTTTTCGCGGTGCAGCTTCAGTAGGAGGTGCAGGGGTGACTTTTGGATGCTCACTTCCCGCAGATCCTGGGGAAAGTCTATTCCGTTCTAAGTGACAAAGAGCAGAGAGCAGTGTACGATGAGCAGGGAACAGTGGACGAGGACTCTGCTGCGCTCAGTCAAGACCGAGACTGGGAGGCCTATTGGAGGTTACTCTTTAAGAAGGTGAGTGTGGGGAGAGGGAAGCAGGTGGAATTATGGTTAAGGTGCTGGGCTCTCACATGGTTGCCTGTGGTTCGAGTCCCGGACCTGTTTGCCTGAAAGAAATGCAGGTCAAGCATGTGTGCATACATGCCCAAAATCCCAGGAGCAAAATGGAGAAACAACTGTGGCGTTGCCATCCCCCTTTGGGGGATGATTTCTTACTTTCTTTCTCACTTTTCTGTTTATCTATGAGGAATGCACACTCAGTATAGCAAAAACCTAGAAGCACACACACACAAAGTAAGTAGGGGCCTGGACAGGTTTGTGATTGTTCCCATCTTTCAGTCATTGACTATTGCCTCTAAGGACTTCCAATTTGGGTTGATTTTTAAGAATGAGAAAATAGAGTTTGATCTTGAAATAAAAAATACACATACACACACTATGTCATTTAAAATAGGTTCTTAATTTTCTGTTACTATAGTGTGTTACTGTGAAAAGGGAGGACTTTTTTTTTTTTAACAGAATGTGATTTATTTTATATATACATATGTAAGTCTGGAGTATTTATCTGGATCTCTTAACCACTCTTGGAAACTTCAATTAAATTTCCCATATCTAGTCCCTACTTTAGCAGCTGTGAAGGTTGGACTAGGGAGAGCTCTGGAAAAACTTGGGTATAGAAAATTTGGTTCTTTGCAACAGTTTCAGCTCAAGGAGTTTTGTATTTTGGGAGAAGCAATTTTCAGCACCTGAATCTCTAGTTTTCCTGGTGTACCTTTTATTTAAAATAATGTTCTCAAAGTTAAAGCACATCTCTCATTTTCAGATATCTCTAGAGGACATTCAAGCTTTTGAAAAGACATACAAAGGTTCTGAAGAAGAGCTGGCTGACATTAAACAGGCTTATCTGGACTTCAAAGGTGACATGGATCAGATCATGGAGTCTGTGCTTTGTGTGCAGTACACAGAAGAACCCAGAATACGAAACATCATCCAGCAAGCTATTGATGCCAGGGAGGTTCCATCCTATAATGCTTTTGTGAAAGAATCAAAACAAAAGATGAATGCAAGGAAAAGGAGGGTAAGAGTTTCATTGCAATTGATTGTATCCTGGGATTTAATAGTATTTACAACAATGAAAATGTACACAAAACCACTGAAATAAGGACTAGGGTTTTACTTGATCTATAGCTTTTATCTTAAACAGGCAGTACTGGCTTACCAAGGGAAAGGTTTTTCTAGTATGTTGTGATCAAGATGACTTTTACTACATGAGTTGTTTAAATATATTAAAGTAATATTGGGTTATTTTTCATATGGTCCAATTCTTGTAACTTTGTAGAGGCATTCCACTGAGGAGATAAAGTAATGGAGTCTAAGTACATAGGGTAGACCATGGTCTTTATTTGGGTAAAGGGCAGGAAGAGGATGGTAGAGACTGTCTTGTTAAAAATACAGATACTTGGGCCTTTGCCCAGAGATTGATTCTTGGATTGGATCTAGAGTATGTGTGTGCACACAGGTGTGGGTATGTGTATAAAATGTGTGTGTGTGTATATATTTTATATATATATTTTTTAAATTTTATTTAATTTATTTATTTTTTGGTCAGAGTGTGCATATTCTCACCAGAGAGAGAACCCCTCTTCATAGGGTGTAGTCATGGTACAATCCTGTCAGGATTTGGGATGCACTTGGCATGTTTTCAAGCTATTGGTTGGGATCTGAACCGTGGTCAGTCTTGTGGAGTCTTGTTCCCTTAACCATTACACTTTGAGGCCAACCCAGACTGTATTATATTCTTAAAAGAAACACTTTAGCTCATTTGGATAAAGGTGTCTTTCTGATCATTCTTGGTTGTTGAGAATCAGAGATTATGGCCTTTGTGTCCTTTTCCACTCATATTAAACTCAGAGAGTTGGGGGTAAGAGGGTGAGAAAGGTGGTGAAGCACAAGTGGGGTTCAGAAAGAGAGCAGATTAGAGGTAAAAAACTGCCTTAGGGAAAACTGCCTTTGACTGGTGCCAAAGTAACTATTACCTCAACCTGGCTTTCACACTAGGGGCTCCATGGAGAGATTTTAGATCTTCCGTGGGTACTGGAGGTGCCTTAATTTTGTGTGGTTGAACTTGAAGGACAGGGAGAGGTCTGCAGAGATACTCTCAGAGAGAAGGCTGACTTTTTTATTTTCAGTGAAAATTTTAAGAACCTGTTTAGCTTAGATAAAAGACCATGCCATTTCTGTTGACTGAAGGGGAGAAGTGAGTGATTTCAGGCTTATTTTTTAATTCAAAGGCTACATCTGCTTAGACTCAAGTTGGCAGTTTTAAGTTAATTATTTTCTCAGGTGAAACTGAGCACAGCTGCATTCATCTCTATGCTGTTAGCTGAGAAACTTTCCTAGAGTTTGCAGGGGAAATGGCAGTTTTTGAGAGACTGTCCAGAAAACTTGAGGTTGGGGAATATTGAATTTAGAGAGATAATTTGGATACAAGGAAACTATTAGGATAATGGGTCCTAAATAATACATCATCACTACCAATAGCATTCATTGCTATGTAGTAAAATCACCAGTGTTTATTGGGGTCTCATAGTCATAGTTGTTGCTTTAAGGTATTCTTGTGGTATTTTGGAAACAGTGTCATAGAAAAATTTGACATGAAGGAGGCTTTGAAATCAGAAATCAGATGAAGAAGGTTATAGCTGAGTTTGTCAATGTTATTTCTTCTGGCTACTCAGGAGAAATCATTTTAAACTAGGATTGTACACAGGGCTGTCACTAATCTAACGTAGAAAACTGGGTTTCCAGAGGAGGAATCTGAATTATCTGTGGCCTGACATCACTTTTGAGGATATCCATAGTTAAGTGATGTTTCCTAGCTCTCCTAGCATTTTGTTTTCCTTCTAGCCATGTTGTTTATGAGTACTTTCTTGGGGGAGAGGTGGAGAGAGGTTTTTCCTATAAGGGCACGTGCACTCGCTAGAAAGACAGAGACAGCGAGATATCTCCCCCTTGGGGGGATGGCCATGCAGTCGTCCCTTCTCCTCCATTCTCCTCTCGGAACCTTGGGCATGCATGAAAACATGCCTGGCGTGAGTGCCGTGACCATGACATCACCTGCTCACCCCAATGTTGCCTTTTAATGAATAACATATTTTTGTAGTTTTATTCATCCTCCAATCAAAACCATAGATTTGCTTTAGGTAATGATGTTGTATTTTAAGTATTTCTTAGTTGCCATGGAGTTTGATGTGAGTTTTAATTTCAGGCTCAGGAAGAGGCTAAAGAAGCAGAAATAAGCAGGAAGGAATTGGGGCTTGATGAAGGAATGGATAACTTGAAGGCAGCCATTCAGGTAAACCTGGCATATTGTAGCCAGTTCTTTGAAGTTTCGATTCCCATTGCTAGTGTTTTCTTGGTAGCATGTGTGTGATGTTATAAGTGTTCTGTTTTCTTTCAAGACATAATTTACATACCATCCGTTTGTCTCTTAAAAGTGTACAATTCAATGCTTTTTTTTTTGAAAGAGATTTTTGTTATAGGGCATGTGGGCTCACCAGAGACACAGAGAAAGTGAAAAATCACCCCCCAGTGGGGATGGCCATGCTATAGTCTCTTCTCCATTCTCCTCAGGATTTCTGGCACACATGCACATGCGCCCGGCGTGAGTTTTAAGCCACTGGGTCTGGGACTCAAACCATGTTCTACGACATGGGAGTCAGTTATGTAATCATTATGCCATCTACTGGTCCCTCAATTTCTTTTTTTAAAGAATACTTTAATTATTTATTATTATCTTCTCATTTTTACTTTTATAGAACACATGTGCTCACCAGAGAAAGTGAGAAAGCAAGCCTCTAGGTCCAGGACTCAAACGGTGGTTGGCCATGTGGGAGTCTTGCACCTTAACCACCATGCTACCTGCTGGCTCCAATAATTCAGTGGTTTTAAAGTTTATAATTCAGTGGTTTTTAGTATGTTCACAGAGTTTTACAACCACCACTACTATTCTAATTCTAATTCTGGAATATTTTCACCACTCTGGAAAGAAACCCTATACCCTTTAGCAGTTATTTCCATTTTCCCCTTTGCTCAGCCCTTGGCAAACACTAGATACTTTCTGATTCTATGGATAGTGTTGCATTTTGAAAGCTTGTGTTTTTACTTCTCAAACAGAGCAGACAAAAGGATCGGCAAAAGGAAATGGACAATTTTCTGGCTCAGATGGAAGCAAAGTACTGCAAACCTTCCAAAGGTGGAGGGAAAAAAACGACTCTCAAGAAAGAAAAGAAATAATTAATTTTTTTCTTCAAGGGTCCTTAGGTGTTAATCGGTGCCACTGTAGGCAAGGTACAGTCAAGATTTTAAGGCAAAAGTCAATTGCACCCTTAAGAGAAGTTGTCTTTACAAGCTAAATTAATTCAGACCAACTAAACCAAGCAGCATCTCTCAACATATTAGTGGTTTCTAGAAATCTCCTGATGTTGTGTAATGTTCTCAAGTAAAGGAGCTTGGTAGTGATAGTTGGGAGGGCAGAGGGCAAGTGGTCACAACACTTGGCTTTGATGGATTTTCTGAATGCCAAACTCTGTCCAAAATGTGGATCTGTCCATGCTGTTCAGTAATGAGCATGTCTCTTAGAACAGGTGTTCCAGTAGAACACTTTCAGAACACTTGCTAAACAGCTATCTTACAAATACTTGTCTATTTGCTTTTGATCTTGATGGTTTTGAATAGACCTCTCTCTTTGTTTTACTCGGCTGGATTTTGTACTATTCTTGAAGTTCAGGAGGAACAGGTGTTCAGATTACTTAAAACATTTTTGTAAGATTTATATATCATTAAATAAACAAGTAAAAAATGTTATCTTCTGTGGTATTTTTAAAATGATCTCAATGATCATTTAAAATGAGATCTAGGAAGAATATGAATGGTGTTTAGGCTAAAGAAGAGGGGCAAAATGGTTCTAGTCAGCATTAAAATAAGACAGACTGGTTTATGTAGTATAAAGCGATATATGTTGTAATCTTACTTGTGCTAAATGTCCTTAGACCATTGAGCTTATCTGCACCTGTTTGCTCATCTATAATAGTGGGATCTAAATTCATCAAATTGTTTATATTGAATATTTCTAGTTGTTTTGTTAAAAAAAAACAACACTGGGAACCAGCAGTTAGCATAATGGCTATGTCGCTGGACTCCCACATAGTCGACCGTGGTTCGTGTCCCGGACCAGGTGGCTTAAAACTCACGCCGGGCACGTGTGCGTGCGTACCCAAGATCCCAAGAGGAGAATGGAGGAGAAGGGATTGCAGGGGGTGATTTCTCGCTTTCTGTCTCTCTGTCTCTGTCTGGCGAGCGCACGTGCCCTATAGCGAAAACCTCTCCAAAACAAAACAAAACAAAACAAAAACAACACTGAAGTGGTATATGCATGTATGGAATTGGGCTAACAACTTTGAAAGGCAGCCATATTATCTAGATTTTGTTTTTTAAGGGAGATTTTTTTTTTCTTTTTTTTGGAGAGGTTTTTGCTATAGGGCGCATGCACTTGCCAGACAGAGAGACAGACAGAAAGCAAGAAATCACTCCCCGGGGGGATGGCCACGCCACAATCCCTGAAGTGGTATATGCATGTATGGAATTGGGCTAACAACTTTGAAAGGCAGCCATATTATCTAGATTTTGTTTTTTAAGGGAGATTTTTTTTTTCTTTTTTTTGGAGAGGTTTTTGCTATAGGGCGCATGCACTTGCCAGACAGAGAGACAGACAGAAAGCAAGAAATCACTCCCCGGGGGGATGGCCACGCCACAATCCCTTCTCCTCCATTCTCCTCTCAGGATCTTGGGCATGCACGCACACGCGCCCGGCGTGAGTTTAAGCCACTGGGTCCGGGACTTGAACCACGGTCGACTACGTGGGAGTCCAGCAACATAGCCATTACGCTAACTGCTGGTCCCAAGGGAGATTTTTGCAATAGGGCACATGCACTTGGTGAACACACTAAGAAATCACCCCTTTGGGGGGATGGTCACTTTGCAATCCATTCTCCAGTCTCCTCTTGGGATTTTGGGCATGCATGCACACGCCTGGTATGAGTTTTAAGCTGCCAGGTCTGGGACTCCAACTGCAGTCAAGTATTTGGGAGTCCAGCAATGTAACCATTACATCATCTGCTGGTCCCATATTATTTTTTAAAATTTGCTATAGGGCACGTGCGCTCACCAGACACCGGGAGGGAAGGTGAGAAAGCAAGCCACCAAGTCCATGATTTGAACTATAGTATAGTCAGTCATGTGGGAGTCCAGTGCCTTAACCACCACACCACTTGCTGCTTCTTATTCAGTGGTTTCTTTTCTTTCTTTTTTTTTTTTTTTTTTTTTTTTAAGAAGGTTTTTGTTTAGGGCCCGGTTTTTTTTTAGAGAAGTTTTTGCTATAGGGCACGTGCACTCACCAGACAGAGAGAAACGGAGAGAGAGAAAGCAAGAAATCACTCCTCCAGAGGGGACAGCCATGCTGCAATCCCTTCTCCATTCTCCTCCTGGGATCTTGGATAGGCACACACACATGCCCAGCATGAGTTTAAGCCACCTGGTCCAGGACTCGAACCACGGTCGACTACATGGCAGTTCAGCGACATATCCATTATGCTAACTGCTGGTCCCCCTATTCAGTGGTTTAATTGTACACTCATGGTATTGATTTGTGAAAACAGTACAGAGATTTTCATTTACATTTAGAAGAGTTGGTATGTATTCATTAGAATATATGGAATGTTTTTGGAACTGTACAACTTAAAATCTCTAGTTGGTAGACTAATATATTTAGTATACTGTATGTTTACAAGAAGCTTTCTCTGGCTGCTGATCTTCATAATTTACTTAAGGTAAGAACATGACACAATTCCAGTTTATGATTACAAACAGGTTTTAAAAATTCTTTTTTAATTATATTAGAAATATAATTATTATAATGCAGGTTGTTTGAAGCATCTGTCTTTATATGATAGCATTAGAACACCTTGGTATAATGTATAATTAAAAAGTTATCCCAATTTATGATCATTTGAATTTATCCACTCTGAAAATTAATAGATTGAAAACTAGTATGATCAAGATTAATATTCAATGAACTTTAAATAAGATAAATTTCAGCCATAGTTATAACCATTGCTGCATTCATGAGTGCCCTTAGGAAAAGGTCCACAGTGATATCACAATGCCAAAGCGCTCACTTCTGCTCAGAGGATGTTTATACTGGACTAATAGCCAGGTTTCTTAAGGAATTGCACCTTGGTGGCTCACTAATAGATTCTACAAATTGTTTTAATGGACTCTTAGAACTGCAGGAAATAATCTGGCAAGGCAAGTTTATGTCTGGAAAATAAGACTAGTGAGATACTTTTAAAGAAGAAAATAGCAAAACCTACTATCAAGTAGGCATTGTAAGGTTGAGCTGTCCTATCTTAAAAAAATGTGCAAAATGATTTATTATATAAGTTACATCAATGCTTAACACGTACTCAACTCTTCCATTTCAGTCTGAAGATGAGAAGCTTTAGGAATGAAATTTATTTGATGAGTAGCTCAAATTTTTTATAGCACTACTTTCTAAAAGTGACTTCAAGTTAAAACTGAGTAGGACCCTCCAGAAACTAATACAAGCTTAAGTCAATTATACTAATAGCAAGCACTCATTTGCTGCTTTTTAAGTGTGTTAAATCTCATAGACTCCTATAAAAATTAAACTGATTATTGTTAACAGACAACAGTGTAATCATTCTTATGACTTTGGGTACAGACTTTACTATCTAGTAAAATAGGTTCACTTGTGCTGAGAGAAGACAGTAACCGGAATCAGAAATAGTACCCATGTAATCTTTGGCGAATAATCTTGTGTTTTTTTCAGTCAGTTGTACCAAAATAATGCTTCATGAAGATGATTTCAAGTTGAACTTGTAGACAAGCTCTGTTACTTAGTGACTGAACACTGACATCATATCTCATGTGTTCCCTGCAACCCATTAAGTTCTCATTTTCCTCATGGTCCCTGCTTGGTTCTAGAGACTGGTCCACTTCTGGCTTGAGATTTTGTAGAACCATGTAACTGAGGACCTGTCAGACATAGATAACAGAGTCACATTAGTAGACAGTCTAGATTTGATAATCTTATTCATATTTCAGGGCTCTTTTTACTCTAATTATTAGACTTTAGATTTAAAAACTGAGACTTAAGTAGTGAAGTATAAAATTACCAAGGCAATAAAACCATGTTTACATATTTTATTCTTTAAAAACTTTTTTTTTAAACTTTTTTTAATTTTAGGTTTTGCCATGTGGTATACATGCTTGCCAGAGAGAGAGCCAGACAGAGAAGAAGAAATCACCTTCCAGGGGACTGTCATGGTACAGTCTCTTCTCCATTCTCTTCTTGGGATTTGGGGCACACATGCACATGTGCTCAGCATGAGTTTCAGGTTGCCATTCCGGGACTAGTATCATGGTTGACCATGTGGAAATCCAGCTCTTTAACCACCATGCTGCCTATTGGCCCCAAAACCTTTTTAAGTTTTACTTATTTATTCCCTTTTAAAAAAAAAAAAAAAAGATTTTTGCTATAGGGTACATTAATTATATCTGACCATGCATGTGGCCGAATGTAACAAATATAGCTCAGAGTCTGTAAGAGGACTGATCCGAAAATAGTTGGATGAAAGCATTCAAAGACTACAAGCAATGCTATGAGGAACTGAACTAAAGAAATCACTTGGACTGCAAAGGTGGTTTGAGGCAGATTAGTTTTAACTATATTTGCTGATTAATCTTATCAAGAAACATTTTGCTTGTCCAATACTTATAAATTTCACCTACAGCATAATGACAGTGAACATGATGGTGGTCAGAAGACGTCATAAGGGGTCAGAAGGTGACATGGTGGCTAAGATGCTGGCCTCCCACATGGCCGGCCATGGTTTAAGTCCCAGATCTAGAGGCTTGCTTTCTCACATTCTCTCATAAGCACACATACCCTATAAAAAATTTTAAAATAACAATAAATAAAATCATATAAATCTTCAAAAAAAGATGACATAAGAAGAATTAAGACTTGCCTAAACTTTCTCCCATCATGCCTTTGTTAATAGAGTATAATTTACAGAGAATGTATATCCATGTTTCAGATGTTTCAGAATTTCTTATCTTGACCTAACAGGTTAACTGACCAAAGCAGCTTCATCCACAGGAATAGTGATTTTGCCTACATAATAAAATCCATGTTCTTAATATTTTAGAGCCAGCCCATGGCATGGTGATTAAGGCAGCTGGATCCTACATAGCTAATTGCATGGTTCAAGTCCCTGACCCAGTTTGAAAAATACGATGGTGCCTGTCTGCCCAAACTCTCAGAATAGTGGAAGAAATGGAGAAGTGAGGGGGCATGGCCATTCCCCGGGGGCGGGGGGGTGCTTTCTCACTTTCTGTGTCCAGTCTCCCACCGGTGCCCCATAAGCACACATGCCTTCTAACCAAATTTTTAAAATATTTTGAGGATGACTTCTTTGTCTTTAATTTTCAAATGATAATTTAAAAATCATAATGGAGTTTACCAGAGTTGTAAGAGGTTAATTTCTGTAGTATGAAAAAAATTTTAAGACCCAGTAGAAATCTGGAACTTTCTGGCTCTGAGCAACAAAATTCTCTTTTTCTTTTCTTTTTTTTTTTTGTTCAGAGATATTTCTGTTATAGAATATGTGCACTTGCCAGAGAGACAAAGACAGAAAGTGAGGAATCATCCCACAGAGGGGATGGCCATGCCTTAGTCCCTTCTCCGTTCTCCTCTCAGGACCTTGGGCATGCACACACACACTCGGTGTGAATTTGAAGCCGCTAGGTCTGGGACTTGAACTGCGGCTGACCATTATGCCATCTGCTGGTCCCAAATTCTCTCTCTTTTTTTTTTTAAAGAGAGATTTTAGCTATAGGGTGTGTGTGCTTGCAGGAAAGAGAGAGGAAGTAAGAGATCACCCCATGAGTGGGTGGCCAAGCTGCAATTCCTTCTCCATTCTCTTGGGATCTTGGGCACGTGTGCACACACACACTGGGCGTGAGTTAAAGCCGCCAGGTCCAGGACTCAAACTGCAGTCAACTGCGTGAGGGTCCATTATGCCATCTGCTGCTCCTAATAAAACTTATCTTTTTGTTATACTCCATCTTCCAAAATGAATTTGAGGTAGTTTACAAAAATGTAGGAAAGCAAGATAAATACAAGGACATCTGGAGGAAGAAAAAATAAGGGTGAAAAGGAAAAAAAAAAGATGAGGACAGGGTCTAAAATACACATGGTAGTAAAATAAGCCGTGGCCCCATATGTACCTGCAGATCCCCTACCAGGTCGGGTCTGATGAGGATATTCAACTGGGCATGAACGTCGATACTGTGTATCTGGCTAAAAGAAAAGATGAGATACTTAATAGAATTCAACTTCTTTCAAAGAATACTTTAAGTAAGTTTAGAAGGGAAGGCCTTGAAATCACCAATGATAGAAAAGGCATCTGCATCTGCCATCCTAAGGGAATGGGCTAGTGCACTGTGTTGAATAGCAAGTAGAAAATCCCAGGGCAGATACCAGAAAGCCATTTGTTAACTTGTGAACATTACAGATTCACTTTTTTTTTTTTTTTGAGAGGTTTTTGCTATAGGGCGTGTGCGCTCGCCAGAGAGAGACAGGGAGACAGAAAGCGAGAAATCACCCCCCAGGGGGGATGGCCACGCCGCAATCCCTTCTCCATTCTCCTCTTGGGATCTTGGGCATGCACGCACACGCGCCCGGCATGAGTTTTAAGCCACCGGGTCCGGGACTCGAACCACGGTCGACTATGTGGGAGTCCAGCGACATAGCCATTAAGCTAACTGCTGGTCCCCAGATTCACTTTTTAGCTTTAAGAAACTCAAAACATTTCAAAATTCCTTTAAGGAATTTAATATTATAAAGATATGGCTAAAGTATTAAAATGCTCCTGCCCTCTGGTGGTATGGTTAAGGCACTGGATCCCATATGGCTGGCTGTGTGGTTAGTCCCAGACACAGCGACTTGAAAAACATGTCAGGTGTGTATGTGTGTGCACACAGTCAAAAATGTCAATAGGAGGGAAAAATGGAGAAGGGATTGTGGTGTGATCATCCTCCATTGGGTTGCTTTCTCACTCACTCTAGGGCTTTTGGAATAAAGAACATCCCTCAGTTCCCTGTCAGCATAAGACTTAAGACATTTAAGGGATTTTTTTTCTGGTGAAGCTTCCACATTCTAGAGATGAGGTGTCAGCAATTATTTCTTGTAAAAGGCCAGTTAATGTCTTAGGTTTTGTGGGTCATTGCGACTACTCAGCTTTGCTGTTGTGCAGAAGCACCTGTGGGCAGCAGTGCATAAACAAATGAGTTTGGTGTTTGTGCTTCAAAAATAGATGGTAGGCCAAATAGCCCAAGATCTGTAGTTTATAGGTGCTGCGTCGTCCCTCCCTCCCATTATAAAGAAAATGTTAGTCAGAGTCAGCACTTTTTTTGGAGAGATTTTTGCTTGTGGGTGTGTGTGCTCACCAGAAACAGAAAGCGAGAAATCACCCCACAGGGGGATGGCCATGCTGCAGTCCCTTCTCCTTTCTCCTCTTGTGATTCTGGGCATGCACACACAGTTGCCCAGCCTGTTTCAGTCCTCTGGGTATGGAATGTGAACTGCAGTCGGCCATGTGGGAGTCCAGCAACATAACCATTACGCCATCTGCTGGTCCCACAGAGCCAGCACCCTTAATTACTTTGACTTACTAAGTCATCATCCTTTTTATGATAGCAGATGGGGAGAGAAATGACTGTTATTTGTTATTTTTAAAAATTATTTTATTTAGCTTTATTCATATAGTTTTTAATTTGATCAGGGGAGGACAGAGAGAGAGAGAGGGAAAGTGAGAAAGCAAGCCGCCAGGTCCAGGACTTGAACCGTGGTCTGCCATGTGAGAATCCAGCGCCCTTAAACCGCCACACCACCTGCTGGTCCCTTACTTTGTTATCTTTATATATTTGTGGAAAAGAGAAACTTTGAAATGTTTTCATATTCAGTTTTATTCCTATGATGGTCAAAAATTAAATGTTTAGAGACTCTAGCAATAGATTGTAATCAGATCAAGCACTGTTTAACAAATGTCCTAAGCTAGATTATAAGAAAAATTCTATTCAAGGTTTGTAAACTTTTGGGGGTTCACATGTAATACATTTTCTTTTCCCTCTATTTTTGGTGGATTTTCTCCTAAAGCTTTTCAAGGTATACTGGGCTGAACACTGTCATCCTCCCACAAAATACATGCCCACCTGGAACCTACAAGTGTGACCATATTTGGATATAGGGCCTTTACATATAATCAAGTTATGGTGGTGTCATACTAGATTAGGGTGGGCCCTAAATTCAGTGACTTTCTTTACAAAAAGAGGGAAACTTGGACACAGAGAGACACAGGGAAGAAGGCCAAGATGGAGGTAGAAATTGGAGTGATGTAGCTACAGGCCAAGGAATTCTAATTGCAGGTAACCACCAGCAACTAGGAGGAGGCAAAGAAGGACTCTTCTTAGAGCCTGCAAAGGGAGCATGGCTCAGCTGACACCTTGATTTTGGACTTCTGGTCTTTAGAACCATGCAAATAAATTTGTTTGGCGTCACCTATCTGTAGTCATTTGCTACGGCAGTTCTAAGAAGCTAATAGGCCTATTCTTTACCATCCTCACTATTCCAGTAGAAAGATTGTACAGTGCTTTAGGCTGGTCCGGTTCAAGCGTAATGAGTTGGGATAAGTGGGCTACGTTCAGCACCATCCTGAGAACTGGTTCTGGATCAGGGCCCCTGGTTGGTGGGCACTAAGTGTGGCCTCAATCACTTCCCCACTTCTCTAAGCCTTCTTGCCACAAAGCAGGTGAGTTGGGGTTGAGCTTCTTGCCTACAACTGGACAAGGTCAGTGCATGACCCCTAGTCTCCCAACCAGGTTTTTCCTATTACTGAAAGGTAAGCATTAATAAATGTACAGTAAATAGAAAGGCAGTGTCAGCATTTAAAATGTCATTGGGAAAAGTAAGTCCTAACTCACTTACTGCTGTTCTTTCTTCATAATCTGATACCATACCATCTTTTTTTAAAAAAATATTTAATTCCATTTATTGTTATTTTTTAATATGATCACACAGAGACAGAGTGAAAGGGAAAGTGGAAACCAAGCTGCCAGGTCCAGAACTTGAACCATGGTTGGCCATGTGGGAATTCAGTGCCTTTAACCACCATACCACTTGCCAGTCCCACTGATAGTACTTTTGATGTAATTCCATAAGAGCAGGGTCAGATAATGAAGTTGTGCTGATTTTTTCAGAATTACCTAAACTTTTTTTTTAAAGAATTATTTAACTTCATTTACTTATTTTAATTTGACCAAAGAAGGACAGAGTGAGAGATAGGGAAAGTGAGAAAGCAAGCTGCTAGGTCCAGGATTCAAACCTCGGCCAGCTATGTGGGAGTCCAACACCTTTCACCACTACACCACCTGCTAGCCCCAGAATTACCTAAACTTCAGGTTTCTTAGAATTTATATTTTATTGGGAACCAGCAGTTAGCATAATGGCTATGTCGCTGGACTCCCGTGTAGTCAACTGTGGTTCGTGTCCCGGACCCGGTGGCTTAAAACTCACGCCAGGTGCGTGTGTGTGCATGCCCAAGATCCCGAGAGGAGAATGGAGGAGAAGGGATTGCGGCGTGACTATCGCCCCTGGGGGTTGACTTCTCGCTTTCTGTCTCTATGTCTATCTCTGTCTGTCTGGCGAGCGCACGTGCCCTATAGCGAAAACCTCTCCAAAAAAAAAAAGAATTTGTATTTTATGTATAAGGTATTTTACTGACACATGAATGAGTGGTAGGGACTGGTTAGAATTTCAACAAAATGTACCTACAAGACTATTTTTATCATTAGGGCCCAAATTTTTATTCTTAAAGTGATTAAGCCACCAGATAAAGTCTTAAATCTGCCAAACTATCTTTTGCCCCATCCCATCTCTTTTCCTAATTATCAAGACCTTATAGGAAATAGGTCACTGTACCAAAAATGACTGAGTTGTGTTGGGCCTGGAGAAAAAGTCAGGTAAAAGAAGTCTCTCTTGGGGCTGCTGATGGTTAGGCTCATCCACCACTGCGCTTCTAGCTCGATTGGAATCACTGTGGGGTTTCTACAGAAGAGACAAAAATTAGAGGGATAGTTAAAATTCTTTGTAGTGGGAGTGGCACACATTCTACATGAACTGCAGGCCATGCACCTCTAATTCCACTGTCACAATTGGAACTCAGTTTGCACTTTTGCCGAAATACAGTTTAAATCATGACCAAAACACAAGTCCTGCAGAATTATTGCCCATGAAGTTTTATAGTAAGCAGAAGGAAACGCAGTATGAAAGAGACCTACCATTTGCCTCTGTGATCCCACAGTACTCAGATGTTCCACTTCAGCTGTGCCAATAGGTGGCAGCAGATTATTTCGACTCAGGGGCATTGGTGAGGGAGAGGAGAGCGAGTCAGCTGCTCCAGGGCTGCAGATCCCATCAGAGAACATATGAAAGCATGAAGTTACAACAATACAAGCAAACTGATTAGAAATCAAATAAATGATGTGTTTAGTGTGCACAGAAAGCACTAAGGCTGCTGTTTTCTTTAGAGATCTAAAGAATTTTGGAAAATTCATGTTTTATTTTAAATATTTTCTTTTAAGCTTTATTCTCAGTGCACAGCAGTAGTTGACCTTTTCTCTCACACTAAACTGGAATGGTAAAGTTTCCCTATCTAGGATTGTACTTCTCTGTTAGTCATGGATTTGTAAATCCACATCTGATGGGATTCACAGTTCTGGACCTTCTGGTTGTCTTTTTAAAAAAAATGTAAACTTTAGTTAAATTGATGGAAAGACTCAGTATCTGTATTTTGTTAAAACTTAATCCCAGGGGGCCAGCAGGTGGTGTGGTGGTTAAGGATGCTGGACTCCCATATGGTTGACAGTGGTTCAAGTCCCAGACCTGACAGCTTGCCTTTCTCACTTTCCACTTTCTCTCTCTCTCTCTCTCTCTCTCTCTCTCTCTCTGTCTCACTCTCATTCTATTCATCTCTGATCAAATTAAAAGTAAATAAAGTTAAATAAAATAATTCTTTAAAAAATTTAAAAAACGACCTGGACCTGGCAGCTTGCTTTCTAACTTTCCCTCTCTGTCTCTGGTGAGCACATGTGCCCTTTATAAAATTTTTAAAATAATAAGAACTAAATAATTCTTAAAAAACTTAACCCCATTTAAAAGTTTTCTGTTGGCTTTAAACCAATGGGCAATTCATCATAAGAATACTTAGTGATTAATTTCTAGGTACAGATTTCTTATATTTAAATTCATCTTCATGAAGTTGTTAGTTGGCAATTCCAATTTTGAAACCTACACTCTGGATCCTCTGAGGAATTCTTCCACAGGTCTTGGCGTTCCAGTGCGCGAATGGCTTGTGCTGATCGGGTGAAGGGTACGTGGTGGGGGATTGCGTCTCCTGGAGGATTGCATTGCATATGACAGGGATGAAGTACTAAACTCCAGGGCTCGATTTGGCCAATTTCGTGTTGAAAGGATGGTGCTGGACCCAGGCCTCAAAAGTAGTTTGTCATCAAGATCTCTAGAGGCCAAATTAAAATTCACAATGAAATATAGATCAGTATGTACAGGAAGACAAAACTCACAATATAAAAATCCTTAGATTATAAACTACATTAAAGAGAGAAAAAAGCCTTTTAGTAAGTAACTCAGTTTCCAGAAAGTAATCTAGCTCAGGCATGAGAAATTATTTTTTTTTTCTTTATAATTTAATTTTATTTATTCATTCACTTAATTTGACCAGAGGAGGAGAGAGAGAAGGAAAATGAGAAAGCAAGCCACCAAGTCCAGGACTTGAACCACAGTTGGCCACGTGGGAGTGTCCAGCACCTTAGCCACCACGCCACCTGTTGGTCCCAGAAATTATTCTTAAAGACATTATTTCAGGGACCAGCATTTAGCGTAATGGCTATGTCTCTGGACTCCCATGTAGTCAACTGTGGTTCAAGTCCTGGACCGGCAGGTTAAAACTCACGCTGGGCGTGTGTGCGTGCATGCCCAGGATCCCGAGAGGAGAATGGAGGAGAAGGGATTGCGGTGTGGTCATCCCCCCTGGGGGGTGATTTCTCACTTTCTATCTCTCTGTCTTTCTGGCGAGCGCACACGCCCTATAGTGAAAACCTCTCAAAAAAAAAAAAAAAAAAACATTATTGCAGGGAACAGCAGGTGTCCCAAGCCCAGTGACTTAAAACTCACACCGGGCATGTGTGTGTGTGCAAAATTCTGAGAGGAGAAGGGATTGTGGTGTGTCCATCGTCTCCCCTGGAAGTGATTTCTTGCTTTTTGTGTTTCTGTCTCTCTAGCAAGCACACGTGCCCTATAGCAAAAATTCCTCCAAAAAAAAAAATTAAATCATTAACATAATTTGCTAGGATGGAGATTTAGGAAAGCAATTTTGTTATTCACTTGTCATAACAGTCATCCATTCAGTCTCCAGGGAAGGCAAGCCTCAAGGGTACCTTCTCCAAAGTGCTTTCCAAAACTTTGCCACAGGGACTAAGAGTCTTACTGTACCTGAGGTATTCTTTTGTGCAGAAAGAATGTGACCAGAAAGACAATGGAAACAAATATTGCTGCTTGGGAGAAGTTGTACCAGTGTGGCTCCGACCATGGGAATTGGAATACTAAACTAGTTGGTGCCTAAAGGGGTAGAGTTTTAGGTTCAGGATCCTTGTAAAGCAGGGAGTGGGAACAGGCCAGTACTGGTTTTGGCCTTATGCTGCTCAGCTCACTGGGACCACAGATGCCTATCTGCAGAAACAACTGAGTTGTTTCCTATAAGCTAGCTTTCCTGTAAGTTCTCTGAGAGAAAATACCATGCCTAAGCAGGGCAGTGGCATCAACATGACTCTAGAAGTCTCAGGGCGGTTTTGTTTTTTAAAACAGATGAGAAGACATTTGCCTATTTATTGTAAGGTATCTTAAGAGACAGTATGTGTACAAATAAATGGAAGGGAAGGGAAAATATAAAACAGTTAAGCTTTGTCACTTGCTTCTATGGCTTTTGGCAAGTTCCTCAACCTTTCAGGCTACTTTGTTGTCCTCTAGTGCAAAATCTTTCTCAGTGTTTGCATCCAAAGGAAAATGCCTGTCAAGGAATTAAGGCTAAACTTTTGAGAATTACAAGAGATTTAAAAAAAATGATTATTGTTTATTTAACTTTATTTTAATTTGACAAGAGAGGGACAGAATGAGAGTGAGAGAGAGAAAATGAGAAAGCAAGCCACCAGGTCCGGGACTTGAACCATGGTTGGCCATGTGGGAATCCAGTGCCCTTAACCACCATGCCACCTGCCAGCCTCAATTATAAGAGATCTTTCTGGTCTTCTTGCCTCTCTCACCTGCACTCCTTCCCTTTTTATGCCCTAACTGCTTTCTAATTACAAAAGGTTTAGGCTTTAGCTGCCTTATGTTTACCTTTATTTTGTTCAGTGAAGGGACAGAATGAGAGTGAGAGAGAGAAAATGAGAAAGCAAGCCACCAGGTCCGGGACTTGAACCATGGTTGGCCATGTGGGAATCCAGTGCCCTTAACCACCATGCCACCTGCCAGCCTCAATTATAAGAGATCTTTCTGGTCTTCCTGCCTCTCTCACCTGCACTCCTTCCCTTTTTATGCCCTAACTGCTTTCTAATTACAAAAGGTTTAGGCTTTAGCTGCCGTATGTTTACCTTTATTTTGTTCAGTGAATTTCTAATGGGTTCAATTATCATCTCTAAGCCCCAAATCTGACCTCTTCCACATTTCAGGGAGGTAGCTCATCATTGTAAACTTAATCTATACTAAAGAGAACTCTCCTCCCTCAAATCAGTTTCCTTGAACTTGAAATCCCAGAGTTGACTTTGATTACTCAAAGCGAGATCTATAAAAAGTTCATGGAAAATGCCTATTACAAAAAAATTATGCATGGATATCTATTATTTTGGCACCAATATAAACTCATGCTTTAATTCAATTTTTTTTTCTTTTTTCTTTTTTTTTGCTTATAGGGGCATGTGTGCTCGCTGGGGGGGAGAGAGACAGAGAAACAGAAAACAAGAAATCATCCCCTGGGGGGGTAGCCATGCTGCAATCCCTTCTACTCCATTCTCTCAGGATTCTGGGCATGCACGCACATGGGCCTGGCATGAATTTCAAGCCTCTGGGTCCTGGACTCAAATCGCAGTCAGTTACATGGGAATCCAGTGCCTTAATTGCTACGGCACCTGCTGGCCCCTAATTCCATTTTCTATAAACTTTTTGAAGTCCCTTGTATTTCTACAGACTGTCATTTCTTTTACAGTATCTTCTGACTTATTTCCTTCCTTTCTTTTCTTTTGTTGTACCTTGAGTGCTGACCCTTAGCAGCTCCTGCATGAACTCCTGTACTAGACCCCTTTCCTTCAGTTCTTCCTGCTTCAGTCCAGTTATATTCTGCTGCTGTGAAATCTCTTTCAAATTCCTGATTCAAATATATGTGCTCCCCAACTTAAACTCATACATTGCTGATAGGAATGTAAAATGGTATGATTACTTTAAGAAATTTTATGTATTTCTCTATAAAACTTAAACCTATCTTATGACCCTTTCACTTCTAGGTATTGACCCAAGAGAAATGAGACCTTGGTTCTATAAGAAAGACTGATGTAAGAATTTAATGCCTTATGCAAAATAGCACCACCCTGCAAACAGTCCAAGTATTTATTAACAGAGTAGAATAACAGATTGTGGTGTCTTCCTACAATGGAATATTACTTATAGCATTAGAGAAGGTCATACATATGTAACAACACAGATGAACATAAAAAATATGGCCTTCAAAACTCTCCAAAGTCTGGTCCCAACATTCATTAGTTTCATAGTCTTTTTTTTACCACTAATTGTATCATGGCCTATTTTAATTTGGGAAGATTGTCAATGATCTTTGATAAGAAGCATTGAAGTTCTGACCTATCTCCTATTATAGCAAGATCATCTTTTCTCTTTCCTAAATATTTCGTATTTTCCAGTCTCTAAAATTTTCCCATACCATTTTACTACCTAGAATGGCCTTGCTGTTCTCTGCTTATGCAAATTAATCCCTTTTTTGGGGGTTTCCATAGCATGTACTCTTGGCATTCAGTCATAAAAAATGTGTATGTGGGGGACCAGCAGTTAGTGTAATGGCTATGTCACTGAACTCACATGTAGTCGACCATAGTTCAAGTCCTTGACCGGATGGCTTAAACTCATGCTGGGCACGTGTGCATGCATACGTGCCTAAGATCCTAAAAGGAGAGTGGGGGAGAAGGGATTTCGGCATGGTCATCCCCCTGGGGGGTGATTTCTCACTTTCTGCCTCTCTGTCTCTCTCTTTCTTTCTGGTGAGCACACGCACCCTATAGCAAAAAACTCTCAAAAAAAAAAAAAAAAAGTAAATAAAATAAAAAAGAAAGAAAAAATGTGTATGTGGTTGCTTTTCTTTTTACCCATGTTTGTCTTTTTAAAAATTTATTCATATATATATAATAGAGTTGTTGGAAAAATCACGCACATTTTGGCATAGAAAAATAGAAAAATATATCGTGACTTCTCCAACAACCCAATATATATATATATGTGTTTGTGTTTCTTTTTTAGGGTTTTGTTCACAAGAGAGAGAGAGAGAGAGAGAGAGAGAGAGAGAGAGAGAGAGATACAGAGAAAGGGAAAGTGAGAAATCACCCACTGGGGGGCATGGCACAGAGAAAGGGAAAGTGAGAAATCACCCACTGGGGGCATGGCCTCACCACAATCCCTTCTCCTCCATTTTCTTCTCAGGATTTTGGGCATACATGCACCCGGTGTTGAGTTTCATGCCACCAGGTCCAGGACTTGAACTGCAGTTGGGAAAGTAAAATCTCTGCCTTAATCCCTTCTCCATTCTCCTCTCAGGATTTTGGGCACATCAGTGTTTTTAAAGTGCTAGGTCCAGACTTGAACTGTCCAGGTGGCCATGTGGGACACAGCTGTCTTATCTACTGTGCCACCATCTGGCCCTACTTTTATTTATTAATTTTATTCCATTGTTTCTTATTTACATTTAATCATTGTATATCTTTTGCTTTGTCTTTCTAAATATGTTATCAGCTCCCTGAGGGTAGAGACCAACTCATTTGAAATGTTTTATTCCCTAGGTGATTCTGTGATTGCTTTTAGTTACTCAGTATATGCACACTAATGACTGCCCTTGTTTTTCCTTTATTCCTGTGATCTACTTAAAGTCTGTTAAAAGTTTATACTTCTGAGTCAGCAGGTGGCATAGTGGTTAGAGGCCCTGGACTCCTACATTGCCAACTGCAGTTTGAGTCTTGGACCTGGCAGCTTGCTTTCTCACTTTCCCTCTCTTCTCTGTGTCTCTCTCTGGTCAAATTAAAAAAAAATAAATAACAACGTTATATAAAATAATTAAAAAAAATTATACTTCTTACAGGAGCTTGTCCATTAGGGAGAGATTTCTTGGCTGTAGAGGCATTCCATGAACTAAGAGACCATTCACATTTGGCTGATGGCCACTTGCTTGACAGAGACTCATCTACATGTCAAAAGAAGATGTTACTCATTGGTTGGTGAAGACACCTGTTTAGTTTCCCTGTTTTGCCGAAAATTCATATTTCCAATTAGGTCATTAATATATATTCTCCCTGCACCTTAACCTTTACAACACCTTGGCCCTAGCTGAAGTTGCAAATCCAAAAATGAGAGTCCTTTCTTTCCATTTCTAAATGACAGTAGGTGGGGAATGTCTGACCAACCTAGATGAAAGCAACTAACAGCCTCATAGGGGAAAGAGGACATTTACTATTATTTTTACATTACAGTAGAAAAGAAAACCTAAAAAGGAAACTCACAAAATATGAAACAAGAATAGAAAAAAATAAGGGTAAACAGATATAATCTCTTAACATCACATAATCCTATACTCTGCACAAACCAATCTTTTTTCCCTACTTCTGGAGCAGTCTGCTCTTACTGATAACCTAAATTCTGAAGACTGGTGAATGAGAGTTCATCTAATCTTGCTTGGACTGGCACCGCCACCCTAAAGCCCTGTTTGTTTTCTCTCTCAGGCCATCAGTGCCCTTTCCAGTCATCTCCTCCTTTGCCACAGAATGTATTTTTCTCTTTTTCTCATGAATGTTTGAACTATTCTTTCTCCTTTCTTTGATCATTGACAACCAGAACCATCTAATTAATTGTTAAGGGCTTATACCACCTAAACCACAGCCAGATTGGTTTAACATGAAGTGCTTTATCACATCAAAGGAGCATTACTTTACCTGTTTTATACCCCTATGTGATGAGTTACGAGTCTTGCTGATTGTATTTTTACATACTCCTTTTGTAAATCAAGCTGTTTAATATCTGGCCAATATACCACCAAAGCTTATGACTAGTAAAATTACTTATGCTAGTAAAATTCAAGGTTGATGAGCATGGTCCAAGGATAAGAATCCTTTTGCTCTCTCTTCCCTCCCACCTCTCACTTTTTGCCACAAGTAACACCAGGAAAATGTCACGTAGGAACTGAGATTCATTACATAGGGATGAGACCAAACTCATCAGCCTCCTGCAAGAAGTGACCATTGTGCTTGTTAAGAGACATGCATGAGATAAGTGTTTTCCTTTGCTTTGGTTTGCTTTTTACACCTGGGTTATGAGTTCTAAACATTTAATAGGGGAAAAGACAATGGATTCAAATATTAAACTAAATCATAGTGGGCTGAGTTAAAGAGAAAAAAGAGGGCAGAAGTAAAAAGGAGTTTAAAGGCCATAGAAAGTCTGAGGTTAGTCCCTTTTTTCATCATAAGGGCATTATCCATTCTTCCCAAAAGAGACTTAGGTTAACCACATAATTGATTCTAAATTGTACAACTTATGGAAGTCTCTTCCCCCCCAAAAAAAAGGAATTATTTATCAATCCTAACATGCTATTATTTAAAAAAAAACTGATCAAAGAGTTACTGTGTTATTATGATAAACACATTACTGAAAAATATTAAGTCAGATATAATACAATGAAGGCAGACATGTCTGAGCACATTTCTTCTAGCAAGAACAGCCCTAGATTCTTCAATAAATCCACTTTGGGGCTTACCGGATTGGAGGTGATGGACAGCACCTTTGACTGTGGCACTCGTGGTAACACCAAAGGTTGTGGTTCATTCAGCATACAGGGACTTTCTGAATGCAGTCTGGGGACTGCAACATTACTCTCATCATCTGAGCAA
Source organism: Tupaia belangeri chinensis (assembly GCF_000334495.1). Classification (NCBI taxonomy): domain Eukaryota; kingdom Metazoa; phylum Chordata; class Mammalia; order Scandentia; family Tupaiidae; genus Tupaia; species Tupaia belangeri. Next base: position 940,727 of record NW_006207862.1, read on the forward strand.
AGAAACAATTTATTATTCATAGATATCCTTTGACCCACAGAAACATTACTGTGAAAAAAAGCTTTTGGAGAATTCATAATTTCAAAGGCTTCACTCATTTTTGCAGCCCAATTTCACACCACCTATATGGTTCAAAAAAACCTTCAAGTCGAGTCAGCAGGTGGCATGGTGGTTAAGAGTGCTGGAATCCCACATGGGTGACCATGGTTCAAGTCCTGGACCTGGCGGCTTGCCTTCTCACTTTCCCTCTTTCTGTCTTTCTCACACACATACTCTCTCTGGTCAAATTAAAACATAAATGGATAAGATAAATAAAGTTAAATAAAATAATTCTTAAAAAAAAAATTAAAAAAACACAAACCTTCTAACCAGGAGTAAATGAAAGTGGTTTCCCAGGCTAGCAATGCCTGTTAGTACCTGGCAGAAGGAACATCAAAGACCTCTAGGGCAAAACTGAGTTAATGGAATTTTTTTTTTTTTTTTGAGTTTTTGCCACAGGGTGCAGGAGCTCAATGGAGAGGCAGAAACAGAGAGAGGAAAAGTGAGAAATCACCTCCTGGGGGGACAGCCATGCCAGTCTTTTCTCCTTTAACCTCCTTTCGGGATTTTGGGCATGCAAGCACATGTGCCTGGCTTGATTTTCAAGCTACAGAGTCCAGGAAGCCACAGTTGGTCACATGGGGGTCCAGTGCCCTACCCACCATGCCACTTGCTGGCCCCTAATGGGAATATTTTACATTTTAGCCATCTAATATGGTAGCCTCTAGCTATATGTAGCTACGGAGCACTTAAAATGTGGCTAGCAATCAAGGAACTGAATTTTAAAGTTTGTTTAATTTTCATTAAATTTAAATAGCCATATATGGATAGTGAGTACTCTATTGGACAGTGTTGCTCTATGGGACCCTCCATATAATTAATTCAGACCTTAATTCCCACAAATTACATTATTAGAAACTACTGTTTAAAAAAAAATCACATAATCCCCAAGGAAACAAGGCACCTTTAAAAAAAGCAAGAAATAATATAATCATATCAGCAAAGACTTTAGAGATTGGAATAAAAAGATGCAAAGTGTAAAAAAGCAATTCAAAATATGAGTCAAACAAGGGATCACAAAAATGACCAAGCAAATTTGAAAAAGAACAAAATAAAACTGCAAAAGAAATGCAGTTACAAACTCAGCAGGGCCAAGCCACAGAAGCACGGGGGAAGATGACCACTACGGGATGGCTGAGGCCACACAGGCCTAGGTTGGTCCCTAGCCCAATCCTAAACAGTCCAGCACAGTGATACGTGCCTGTCATCCTAGCTAACTTGCAGGCTAGGGCAAAAGATCACAACAGAGGCAAGACCCAGACAGAATAACAGAACTAACTCTCTCTCCTCTTCTATCCCCATCTCGCTCGCTAAAAAAAAGAAATAAAATTCACACACACACACACACACACACACACACAAAATCAGCAGAATGTTAATAGCAGAAATAGTGAAATTAAAAAGGTGAAGAACATTGTCCTGGATTCAGAGAAACCAGAAGTCGAGAAATACGAACTGATTAAACAGGATGAATTTACCATGTGTAAATTATACCTTGATTTTCTAAATGGAGAAAATAAAACCACAAGAAAACACCCTTCTACATATTGACAAAAAATAAAATATTGAAGAATAGAAAATATTGATGAAACCGTGAGCACAGGAACTCATGTACTATTAATGGGCACCTAATAGTACAATCACTGGACAACTTGGTATTGTATAGTGAAGTTGAAAATGCATATTCCCTATGATCCAGCAAGTCCACTCTAGTATATACCCTAGAGAAGCTCCTGTACATGTGAACTAGGAGAAATATTCAAGAATGTTCACAGCATTATTGCTCATAATTGGTAAACACTGAGCTTGAACACTTCTCATCAATTATGAGTACAAAACTGAACTCAATATGAAAAATCATATATCTGAATAAAAGTAACATGAATTCTTGGTCTTCATTATTTCTATTTCATCATTTAATTTACTAATATTGTTTCACTGAAAGAATGCTTGTTTTTTTCTTTACATGAATGACCGGTGAAGCCTGTTTCCCCATTAGCAAATCAGGATTAAAAATAGTAACAATTATGGGGCCAGCAGATGGCATAATGGTTATGTCTCTGGACTCCCACATGGTCCAACACAGTTCAAAACCTGGTGGCTTGAAACTCACACTGGGTGCTTGTGTGTGTGTGTGTGTGTGTGTGTGCCCATGATCCTGGGAGGAGAAGGGATTGTGGCATGGCCATCCTCCCTGGGGGATAATTTCTCATTTCCCTCTCACTGTCTCTGTCTCTCCCTCTCTCTGGCAAGCACATGTGCCCTAAGGCAAAAACAAACCAAAAAAACCCCACCTCTTTAAAAAAAGGCAATTGGGACCAGCAGTTGGCGTAATAGCTATATTGCTGGACTCACATGTAGTCAACTGCAATTCCAGTCCTGGACCCGGTGGCTTAAACTCATGCCGGGCGCGTGTGCGTGCATGCCCAAGATCCCAAGAGGAAAATGGAGGAGATGAGATTGTGGCGTGGCCATCCCCCGTGGGGCGTGATTTCTCGCTTTCTGTCCCTCTGTCTGAAAGGCAACATGCCCAAAAACAAAAACCTCCCAAAAAAAAAAAAAAAAAAAGACAATTTAAAATAAATATTTTTTCTCTAACTTATATTTTAACTGTCTTGACTAAAAATTAAAATGATTATAAAAAGCTGGGATCAGCAGGAGGCATGGTGGTTAAGGTGCTGGACACTCCCACATGGCTGACCATGGTTCAAGTCCTGGACCTGGCAGCTTGCTTTCTCACTCTTTCTCTCTCTCTGTCTCTCTCTGGTCAAATTAAAATAAATGAATGAATAAATAAATTTTTTTTTAAAGCTTAAAAAAAAATTATAAGGTTATACAAATAAATGATTACATTTACTGAGTTTATATTTTTGGGTGAGTTGACAAATCTTTTTTTTTTTTAACTTTTATTCATTTATTTTAATTTGACCAGAGAGGGACAGACAGAGAGAGAAAGTGAGAAAGCAAGTTGCCAGGTCTGGGACTTGAACTACGGTTGACCATGTGGGAGTTTGGTGCCCTTAACCACCATGCCACCTACCAGCCCCATAGTTGACAAATCTTAAACTTTCACAAGTTGTATGGGGCCAGCGGATGGCGGAGTAGTTAAGGTGCTGAACTCCTATGTTGTCAACCATAGTTCGAGTCCTAGACCTAGCAGTTTGAAATTCATGCCATGCGCATGTGTGTGCATATCCAAAATCCCTAGGGAAAAATGGAGAAGGGATTGCAGCATGGTCATCCACCCCTGGGGGGGAGGGTAATTTTTTTTTTTTTTTTTTTTAGAATGGAGAGGTTTTCGCCATAGGGCACGTGCGCGGTAATTTTTTTTTTTTTTTTTTAAGAATCAACACTTTTTAAAATTTGACTTCATTTATTATTATTACTATTTTTTTTTAAAAATTTGACCAGAGAATGACAGAGAGAGAGACAGACAGACAGACAGCAAGAAAGTGAGAAAGCAAACCACCAGGTCCAACACCCAAACCATGGTCAGCCATGTGGGAATCCAGCCGTCTTTAACCACTATATCACCTGCTGGCCCCCTGGGGGAGGTGATTTTTTTACTTTCTGTCTCTCTGGTGAGTGCATGTGCTCTATAGTTAAAAAAATATTTAAAAAAAAAAAAATTATCACAAGTTGTGACATAGTCCTATTTCATAGGCTGCAAACTACCATGCAATAGAACCCTCACAAAGAGATAGTAAAAGGTGTTATAATAGCAATGATAGGTTTGTAGCTTTGTACTAACAGTTAACCAACTTGTCCACACCAAAGCCAAGAATACAAGTTTTCTTTCCATACTTCCCACATGGCTGACCAGGTGATTTGAGTCCAAGACTGGGTGGGGATGGGGGAGTTGTAAAGCATGCTAGGCACTTGTGTATGCATGCGTAAAATCCCAAAAGGAGGGGGGAAGTGGAGAAGGAATTTCATCAGTTATGCCTGTGAAATAAAGTCTTCATAAAACCCCAAAAAAGACAGGGTTCAGAGAGCTTCTGGATTACTGAACATGTGGAGGAACCTGGAGGGTGCAAACCTGAAGAGAGGACTGTAAGTTCCACTCCCCCTCTTAGCTTTGCCCAATATATCTCTTCCATCTGGCTGTTCATCTGAATCCTTTGAAGTATCTTTCATAAAAAACCAGTAGATGCATTATTCCCTGAATTCTCTGAGCCATCCCAGGAAGTCAATCATATTTGGTCAGTCAGAAGCATGGGTCATAGGGACATCAGGTAGTGTGGTGGTTAAGGCCCTGCTGGACACTTCCACATGGCCCACCATGGTTCAAATCCCAGACATGGTGGCTTGCTTTCTCACTTTCTCTCTCTCTCTCTCATGATCAAATTAAAAAGTAATAATAATAAATTAAATAAATACTTCTTAAAAAAAAAAAAAGTACAGGTCAGAACTTGGGGCCTGCAATTGGCTTGAAGTCATAGAGGTCTTATGGGACTGAGTTCTTAACATGTGAGAGCTGATGCTGACTTCAGGTAGGAAGTGTTAGAACTGAACTGAATTATAAGATACCCAGTTGATGTCTTCTGGAAAATCTGAGTCAGAAATGCTTGCTATGCAGAGAAAAGCCACTATAAATTGGTGTCAAGAGTGTTTGAGAGTAGGAAAAAATACTTTTTTTTAAGTCTCTCATATCCATTGTTTTTTTTACCCCCTTATACCTACCTTTTCTACTAATAAAGCATATAATTTAATAGACTGGCTAGGGTTTGTAAATCATAAACAGTTATTTTTACACCATTTTCACAAAGTTCCTTACCAGAAGTAAGTCCCTCCCAGTGACTACGAGTTAACTGTTCCATGCAGCTCACAACTTTGCTCCACACGTTGTCAAACACATAAGCAAGGACATCCTCTTTCATGCAATAAAATGGAGCAATGGGAGGGTACCCCAATTTCTGCTTCTCTGTTGCTGCTTCTGATTTCTTTCCATGAATTCCTTCTTCTCTGTAACAACAGCAATAGAGAAAGATTTCACTGAGCATCTACCATTGTTGTCTGTGCTCAGGAGTGTGATTTTTGCCCCCCACCCCCACTGCCTCTGTCCTCCTCCTTGTCCAGCACGTATGGCACAAGAATGAAGCTGCTTTGTGAATCAAGGAAGTTCTTAGCACAGGAGACTGCATTTTCATTTTTAGCCCCACCCCACCCGACTACTTGCTCCATCACATTTTAAACTAGTTAAATCAGCTTTATTGTTTTTATAAATTTAAATAAAGAAGACCCTTGATTTAAAGGAGAAGAGAAGAGAAATAATTTGACACAGGCCAGAAGTTCAGGGGAAGGAGGCAGTCTCTAGAAAGCCAAAAGAACCTATTATGATTCTCTTAAAACAGTTAACTTGGTTGTATTAGGAATAGAAATCTGGCTTATGTTTAGCTGGCACTGGGGCTGTGTGCATGAGTGAACACGAGTAATCATGGCTCAGTAGAAAATAGTGAGAAGAAAAGACCTCTAGAATCATATGACCCAATACTAACTAGATCAACCACAGCTTCACAGCCTGAAGTGAAATTCTCAGTCACTCTAGATGTGCTGCTGTGAACTTTTGAAGGCCTAGAGGAATAGTTTAAGATGTTAATTTGGGGGCTGGCAGGTGGTGTGGTGACTGGGGTGCTGGACTCCCACATAGTTAACCATGGTTCATGTCCTGAACCTGGTGGCTCATCTTCACTCTCTTTTTCTGTCTCTCTCTGGTCAAATTAAAAAAATGATAATAAAAAATTAACAAAATTAAATGAAACAATTCAAAAAAAAAAAAAAAAGGATGTAGGGGCTGGCATGGTGGTTAAGGGCACTGGATTCCCCCCTGGTCAACTGTGGTTTAAGTCCTGGACTCAGTGGCTTGCTTCCTCAATTTCCCTCTCTGGTCAAATTAAAATAATACTAATAAATACAGTTAAATTAAATTATATAAAAAAGATGTTAATGTTTCAGATAGTAGTGTGGAATAGTGAGGAGAGCACTGAATTTAGCATCAGATGAATGAAGTTTTTAGTTTGAGCTTTACCTTAGATAAATCATTTAGCTTTGATTCTCACCCTGCAAAGGTAAATAATATCCATGTCATAGGACTACGGGTCAGTATATTAAGAATAGATATTATAAGTGTTATTACTTATAAAGTCTGTGCCAAGCAACTTTTATATGAACTGTATATACCCTTTTTAAACAGGATTTATATACGTGAAGTTCACAGAGCAATTGAAGTTTCAGTGTTTCCTTTGGTAATATCACAAAAGCATAAAATTACATCATATGAAAAAAAAAGATAAGCTCTTTCTAAAATCTCTCATCTCAGGAAGAGGCAAATAATGTGTGAAAGAAGAATCACAGGAAGCTGGTGTATGGAAACAATAACTAAGGATGTGAACCCTGGATATTTGAGAATGTACAGAAAATAAATAACAGAAACTGGCACAGACCTAATTATAGGTAATATTGGTAGCGTAGTTCAGAATAGATATTAATAGGAGGGGAATAAAAAGCTTTAGTGACATAATACTCACATATCTGTGTGGTCAAATGCTAGGTATTCCTCAATTATTCCTTCTGAAAAGAGTATACAGTCTTCCTCTTCTCTTTCCATCGAATGCAAGCTGGGGGATTTGGCAACAGAAGATGCTTTATGAGCGTAAGATGAAAAATGTAACTTCTTTCCCCTTATACCAAATCTGTGAGAGAGAGAAAAAAAAGTCAGTTATATTCAATATAAATAGTTCTCATGGCAACGCAGTCACATGAGGTTCTGTTCAAATCTCCATCCCTTGGCACTACCTTCCCTTATTCTGAGCCTTCATAATCTATTACTTCTCAGAACAAGATCAAATAGTCGCCATAAACCTATTCCGTTTGGGTGTGGTATTTAATAATTGCTTGCTATCTTTTCAGATGTAAACAGCTATAGGTATAAAATAAGCTTTTTAAAACTATTTGTATTCATAATTATATCTTTAAGGTATATCAGAAGGTTATATGTTTATTTTAATACCTTCACCATTACTTAAAATTCCTACTACTTGGGCCAGCTGGTGGCAGGGTGGTTAAGGTGGCTAGATCCTACATTGCTGACTGCGTAGTTCAAGTCCTAGACCCAGTGGCTTGAGAAACACACCAGGCATGTGTGCATGCATAGCCAAGATCCTGAGAGGAGAATGAAGAAGGAATTGCAGTGTGGCTATTCCTCCTAGAAGGTGATTTCTCACTTTTCCTCTCTCTGTCTGTCTCTCTAATGAGCTCACATACCCTAAGGCAAAAATCCAGGGAAAAAAAAGAATTATCATCACAGAAACATTTATAATTGCCAAAAATCAAAACCAGTCCAACTGGGGCCAGCAGGTGGCATGGTGGTTAATGGCGCTTAACTCCCACATGGCTGACCACACTTTAAGTCCCAGACCTGGCGGCTTGCTTTCTCGCTTTCTTTTTCTCCCTTTCTCTGTGTATCACTCTGGTCAAATTAAAAATAACAGTAACAACAACAACAAAAATAGTCCAACTGCTTCAATACAGAGGATTGGGGATGGTTTGATTAAATAATCGTATAGTCATTCAATGGATGAGCTCTTTAAGTCAATGTTGGAGAAAATGGAAGATGTCTATAATAATATATTAAGTAATAAAAAGGTCATGAAATATATACAGTGATTTCATAAAATCCATATACATGGGCCATCCTATGGCCTGGTGGTTAAGGCAGATAGATCCCATATGGCCTACCAAGAAGTGTGAGTCCCAGACCCAGTGATTTGAAAACATACTGGGCACTGTGCGAGTGTGCCCAAAATTACAAAAGGAAGGAGAAATGAAAAAGAGATTACAGCCTGTCTGTGCCCCATGAGAGGCAGGGTGCTTTCTTGCTTCTTCTTTCTGTCTCCCTCTCTGGTAAGCATGTATGCTCTTCGAAAAGTTGAAAACAAACAAAAACAAACCATATACATATATGGCAGAGAATGCTAGATGTCCTAAAATAGCCATTCTCCCTGTCTCTCTTAAGATCATTCCAGTTTAATTTAGGTCAGCAATATATCCACCTCAAATTTTATTTTGAATTTTAAATTCTGTAAAGAAATGGAGTTGTAATTCATATTTCATGTTTCTTTTTTTTGTTTTCTTTCTTTTTTTTTTTTTTTTGGAGAGATTTTCACTGTAGGGCGCGTGCGCTCGCCAGACAGACAGAGAGAGACATCGAGACAGAAAGCGAGAAATCACCCCCCAGGGGGGATGGTCACGCCGCAATCCCTTCTCCTCCATTCTCCTCTCGGGATCTTGGGCACGCACGCACACGCACCCGGCATGAGTTTTAAGCCACCGGGTCCGGGACACCAACCGTAGTCGACTACGTGGGAGTCCAGCGACATAGCCATTACGCTAACTGCTGGTTCCCCCTTGTTTTCTTTCTTTTAAGTTTTTTTGCCATAGGGGGTGCATGTGCTTGCTGGTTGGGAGGTGGGGGAGAAAGTGAGAAATCACTCCCTAGGGGAAATGGCCTTGCAATCCCTTCTCCATTCTCCTCCTAGGATTTTGGGCACACATGCATATTTACCTAGTGTGATTTTCAAGCTGCCAGGATTGGGACTTGGAACCACAGTTGGTCATGTGGGAATCCAGCACCTTAATCACCACAGCACCTACTGGCCCCAATACTTCAACTTTTTTAAAAATCATTTTTTTCTTTCAAAAAACTTGAAATCTGTTTCTTAGACCCCTAAATTTTGAAAAAAAAGTAAACAAACAAAAAACCGCAACTCTATTAGTCCAGCAGGTGGTGTGGAGATAAAGGGACTGGATCACACATGTCCAGCTTCACAGTTTGAGTCTTGGGCCTGACACCTTGAGACTCACATTGGGTACGTGTGTACGCATGCCCAAAATCCCAAGAGAAGAGTGGAGAAGGAACTGCGGTGTGGCCATCCCACAAGGGGTTGGGGGGTGATCTCTCACTTTTACTCTGTCTCTCTCTCTGGTGAGCACACATACCTTATAGAAAAACTAAAAATAAATAAATAAATAAGAATTATTCTATCTACAGCTACATTCTAAGAGGGAAGTACCTGTAGTCATAGACAGATGTAGATGTGGACATATATAGATAAAGATATATAGATCTCAAAACCAAAATATTTTTAAACTTTGGAAATATCTTTTTTCTTTTTTTTGAGAGAGAGAAATTTTTGCTATAGGGTGTGTGTCCCTACCAGAGAGACAGAAAGCAAGAAATCACCCCCTAGTGGGGTTGGCCACACTGTAGTCCCTTACCCTCCATTGTCCTCTTGGGATTTTGGGCATACATGCACATGTGCCTGGTGTGAGTTTCAAGCCACTGGGTCTGGGACTCAAACTATGTTTGACTATGTGGGAGTCCAGTGATGTAATGATTATGCCATCTGCTGGTCCCAGAAATGTCTTAATTTTTGAACAACACAACAAAAATTTTTAAGGGACCAGCAGTTAGTGAAATGGCTATGTCGCTGGACTCCCACGTAGTCGACCGCGGTTCGAATCCTGGGCCTGGTGGCTTAAACTCACACCGGGCACGTGTGTGTGTGTGCCCAAGATCCTGAGAGGAGAATGGAGAAGGGATTGTGGCATGGCCATCCCCCCTGGGGGGTGATTTCTCGTTTTCTGTCTCTCTGTCTCTCTCTGTCTGTCTGGTGAGCTCACGCACCCCATAGCAAAAACCTCTCCAAAAAAAAAAAAAATCTTTTTTAAGAGAGGATTTTGCTATAGAGCCTGTGCACTCGACAGAAAGACAGAAAGCAAGAAATCATCCCCTCCCCCCCAGGGGGGATGGCCATGCTGCAATCCCTTCTCCATTCTCCTCTCAGGATCCTGGGCACACATGTACATGTGCCCAGCATGAGTTTAAGCTATGCAGTCTGGGACTCGAACCGCAGTTAACTATGTGGGAGTCCAGCGACGTAACCATTATGCCATCTTCTGGTCCCTTGAACAAAAAAATTTTAATAACAAAATATTAATATACACAAAGATTATAGCAATCTTATAGAACCTGCAGTGTTTTACTAAATACCTGTAAGTAGAAAAAGTATTTTAATCCCTTAGTACAACTGGTAGAATATAATATTTGTATATGAGAAAACTGAAAAACTTACATAAGAGAATACTTACATAGTAGAATCTCTTTCTTGAGACAAGACTGTTTCATGAGAAACTGAAACATCAGGAGGAGATCTAGGATACAATCTATAACCTTCACTTGGAGTGATGATCTGCCTACCCAGAATCCTTCAAAATGAAGAAACATAGCATAGCTGCAATTAACGACCTTTTCCTTACATATACACAAACACTAGATATTTTTGGAACAAATTTGATGACTCTACATAGAAGCCTAATACACACCTAACCTACTATTAATTAAGAATGATTCTTGAGAGGAAATGTGAAACCAGAGGCTTATTATAGGTACACTTCTCTTCCAAGAGATGGAAAGGGCCAGCAGGTAGTATAGTGGTTAAGGTGCCAGACTCCCATAGTCTGAGTCCTGGACCTGGTGGCTTGAAACTCATGCCAGGCATATGTGTGTGCATGCCCAAAATCCCCGAAGGAGAATGAAGAAGGGATTGTGACATGGCCTTCTCCCCTGGGGATGATTTCTTGCTTTCTCTCTCATTCACTGTCTCTCTCTCCCTTTTTCTGGGAAATGTTCACACCCTGTGGCCACAACTAAAAAAAATTAAAAAAAAAAAAAAAGAAAGAAAAAATATATAGGAGATGGAAAAGATAAAGTTATTGTCCAGGAGTTTAACAACAACAACAAAAAAAAATTCAAGGAAACTAAGCAAACATTTTTAATTTGCCTTCATCCTTTATACTAATCCTTATTAAAATCAGTCAAAATGGGGGGGTGGGCAGCACCGTGGCCTAGTAGTTAAGGGAGCCAGATTTCACAGAGTCAACCATTTGGTTCAAATCCTGGCTCCAGTTGCCAGAAAAACATGCTAGGCACCAAAATCTGATGGGGGTGGGGGTTGGGGGGAGTGGCAGGAGGAATGGTGATGGGATTATAGTGTGGCCATGCCCCATTTAGGGGTGCTTTCTCCATCTCCCTCTCTGTCTCTCTCTGATGAGCATATACGCCTTCTGGGGAAAAAAGGCCAAAACAGGTTGAAGGCCCAGCCAATTAATTATGGTCTTAAAAAATGTGAAGCTTAAGGAATTTTAAGTATGTTTAATAGTTGGTACTCTCAAAGTTTCAGAGGGAAGCTCTAAACAGTCTGTCTGCTTTCAAGTATATACAAAAATTTAATTGTAGACAACAGTGTAAACAAAGACAGTTTTGGCCATTTTGTTCCAAAAAGGGGCTCTTTAGACAGTACCTTGGTTGACCACGGTTCTAGTCTTAGACCTGGAGGCTTGAAACTCATGCTGGGTATGTGTGCATGTGTGCCTAAAATCCCAGGAGGAGAATGGAGAAGAGACTGCAGCGTGGCCACCCCTAGGGGATGGGGGGTAATTTCTTGCTTTCTCTCTCACTGTCTCTCTCTGTCTCTCCAGTGAGTACATGAACCTATAGCAAAAATCTGTTAAAAAAAAATAATGTATAGAAACTACAAGAAACTTCTGCCAACTTGAGTTTTCTTTCAGCTGAGGCTTTATACCATACAGCTTTATTTACAGTCATTAAAATCATGGCCATAACTATTTCAGAATACAAGGTTTTTGGAAATCTACTTTTTAAACTTTAGTACTATGGCTGACTCCACAGCCCAGCTGGAATCCCCAGCCTGGTCAGCCAGAAACACACCAGACAAATCCTCAAGATCTAATGAGCTGGAGGAGTGAAAGAAGAGGATCATGATGTGACCAGACCATGTGGAGGGTGTCTTTCTCTCTCCTCCACATGGGTATACAGGCACTCTATCATGAATAAAGAATTTTTTTACATTTAGTATTAGTAATGAATACAAGTTATCTGTAGGGCTTCAGTACCTGAGGTGAGGAAAGCTGGATGTCCACTGTTGGCACTCTTCTTGTAGACTCTTCGTATGCATACTCAGCTTCTGCTCATACAGGAGTTCATCGATGGCTGTGAACATTGCCTGGACTTTTTCAGTGGCATTTTGATCAAGTTCCTACAAGAAAATATCCCCCCAAGATACTTTGGTGAGCTTAAATATCTGTTTTGTTTGTTTGTTTGTTTATTAAGAAATACTTTATTTAATTTTATTCATTGTCATTATTGTAATTTTTTTTTGAAATTGACCAGAGAGAGATTGGGAGAGAGAGAGAAGGAAAGTGAGAAAGCAAGCCGCCAGGTTCAGGACTCAAACCACGGTCGGCCATGTGAACGCCAGCACCTTTAACCACCACGCTACCTGTGGCCCCCATTTTGAGTAATTTTATAATATGATGTGAAGTAAGAGCCTAATTTCATCTTTTTACTCATAGTTATCAAGTTGTCCCAGCAATATTTGATGGAAAAAAATGCTTTCCCT
>NW_006207862.1:953515-955373 GCF_000334495.1 Tupaia belangeri chinensis
GATTTCTCGCTTTTTGTCTCTCTGTCTCTCTCTGCCTCTCTGGTGAGCGCACGCGCCTTACAGCAAAAATCTCTCTCAAAAAAAAAAAATCACCTGACCCTAAAGATAAGGGTTTATTTCTGGGTTCTTGTTTCTATTCTTTTGAACTGCTGAATGCATGCCTCTCTTTTAGTCAGCAACACACTGTTTTGATTACTGTGGCATTATATTAAGTTCTAAAGTGTTATAGCATAAATCCTCTGATTTTCTTGCTTCAAATGTTTTGACTAGTTTAGATCCTTTACAATTCCATATAAATATGATGATTAGCTTCTTAATTTCTACCAGAAAGCCTGCTGGAATTTTTATAGGGAATGTATTGATGTATAGATCAATTTGGGAAGAAATGCCATTTTAATATTTAATCTTCTAAGCCATGAAAATGAAATTCTCTTCATTTATTTTGATTTTCTTTCATTTCTCTCAACAATGTTTTGAAATTTTCAGTATATAAATCTTGTGCTGATGGGCCGGCAGGTGGCATGGTGGTTAAGGGCGCTGAACTCCCACATGGTCGACCACAGTTTGAGTCCTGGACCTGGTGGCTTGCTTTCTCTCTCTCTGTCCCTCTCTGGTCAAATTAAAATAAATAAATAAAATAAAATAAATGAATAAAGTTAAACAAAATAATTCTTTTTAAAAAAATAAATAAATCTTGTGCTGCTTGTGTTGACTTTACTTTACTATTAAGAGGATCATATTGGGGTCAGCAGGTGGTGTGGTGGTTGAGGGCACTGGACTGCCATGTGGCCGAATGCGGTTTGAGTCCTCGACCTGGTGGCTTGCTTTCTGTTAAATTTATTTATCTTTATTTCATTGTAAATTTATTTTTATCTTCAGATTGTTCATTGCTAAAGTATTGAAAAGATTTTTAAATTTTAGATAGAATTCACATACCATGAAATTGATCTTTTTAGTGTCCAATTCAGTGTTTTTAGTATATTCTCTGGCAAGCACCTGTGTACCCTCTGCCAATTAAAAAAAAAGTATATAAAAACAATTACTTTTTATACATTGATCCTGTATCTTTTACTTTATTTTTTTTGGCAGTCCTGAGTTCTTTATTTATTTTTAACACCTATTATACCAAAAATTCATATGGAATAGGTTTCAGCCACTCAGGTTCCTTTCCACTGGTTCTTACAAAGTGTGCTTCTATGGTAGAGCAGGTTGGTGCTTCAGTTGAAACTGGGTACCATTCTTCTTGACTTCTTTCTTTTTCTAATCATTTTTATTCACAGGTTTTAGGAAGCTATTTCTATTCTTAGAGTGTTCTCAATATGCACATTAATTCTGTTGGCAAGTATCTTTCCCTTAACTTATTTGTTTACAGCAATGTCAGCAGGATGTTGGGTAACTTGTAGCCTCTTCTAGTTTTGCCATGGTAACATTTGTGGAGCATTCTTTTTTTTTTTTTTCTCTTTTTTTGGAGAGGTTTTTGCTATAGGGCGTGTACGCTTGCCAGACAGACAGAGAGAGACAGAGAGACAGAAAGCGAGAAATAACCCCCCAGGGGGGATGGCCATGCTGCAGCCCCTTCTCCTCCATTCTCTTCTTGGGATCTTGGGCACACACGCACATGCACACGCTCCCGGCATGAGTTTAAGCCACCGGGTCCGGGACTCGAACCGCAGTCGACTACGTGGGAGTCCAGTGACATAGCCATTACTCTAACTGCTGGTCCCTGGAGCATTCTTTTTTGAACACTACCTACTCCCTTGATGTCTACAGTATCAACTTTCTTGTAGATTCACACATACATCAACAAAGGAACAACTCCACATTTTATTAAAGGCCTAGAGAGCATGTATTGGGTGCC
>NW_006207862.1:955398-958094 GCF_000334495.1 Tupaia belangeri chinensis
TCCCTTTTCATCATTTTGGCAAATCACTCAAGATGGCAGTTCTAGCCAAAAGGAAGACAACCTTACATTATGTGGCTTATTAAATTCTTGTATCAGTTTTAATATTTTACTTTTCTTTTCTGCATATGAGTGTGTGTGTGTGTGTGTATGTGTGTGTCCCTTAGAAATTTTCACATATGGGCCTGGCAGTGGAGTGGTAGTTAAGGTGCTGGACTCCTACATGTCTGACCAAGGTTTGAGTACGGACCTGGTGGCTTGCTTTCTTACTTTGCCTCTCTCTCTGTTTCTCTCTGGCCAAATAAAAAAAAATAAAAATAATTTAAAAATTAAATAATTCTAAAAACCAGAACATTTAAAATAAAAATAATAGGGACCAGTAGATGGTGTAGTGGTTATGTCCCTGGATGCCGACATGGCTGACCACTGTTTGAGTTCTGGACCTGGTGGCTTGAAACTCACGCCAGTGAGTATGCGTGCATGCCTAAGATCCTGGGGGGAGAATGAAGAAGAAGGGATTGAGGCCTGGCCTTCCCCCTTAGGGGATGATTTCTCACTTTTCCTCTCATGGTTTCTGTCTCTTTCTCTGGAGAGCACATGTGCCGTAAGGCAAAAAAAATATCTAGTAGAACTTACTAGAATTAAAATATTTTATAGAATTTATTAGGTCATCTGTGCCCAGGATTTTTTTTTGTAGGAAGACTTTTTTAAAAAGAATTATTTAATCTGGACCCGGTGGCTTGAAACTCACACAGGGCTCGTGTGCGTGCGTGCCCATCCCCCCTGGAGGGTGATTTCTCGCTTTCTGTCTCTCTGTCTCTCTGTCTGGTGAGCGCACGTGCCCTATAGCAAAAACCTCTCCAAAAAAAGAGAATTATTTAATTTTATTTATTCATTCATTTATTTTTAATTTGATGGAGAGAGACAAAGAGAGAGAGAGGAAATGAGAAAGCAAAACACCAGGTCTGGGACTCAAACGGTGGTCAGCCATGTGGGAGTGTCCAGTGCCTTAACCACCATGCCACCTGCCAGTCCCATGTAGGAAGGCTTTAATGACTCATTTGATGTCTTTACTTATTTTAGATCTGTATGAGTTTTTAATTTGTCTTTCAATTATTTTGGTATTTTGTAGGATTTTGTAGGCTTTTGCCCATTATGGCTAAGTTATCTAATTTCTAATTTCTTCTATGAAGTTGCTTATTATACTTCCTTAGTGCTTTCTTTTTTAGAATTATTTAATTTTAATTTTTATTATCATTATTATTCATTATTAATAGGGTACATGTGCTCACCAGAGAGAAAGAGAGAGAAAGCAAGCCACCAGGTCCTGGACTTGAACCACAGTCAGCCATGTGGGCACCCAGTGCCTCAACCACCATGCCATCTGCTGGTCCCAGTCCTTTTCCTTTTTATAGGTTCAAGTTATGTTCCGATTGAAAGATTTGTCAATTTCACTGAATTTTCTCCAAAGAAAAACTTTTGATTTTATTGATTTTCTTAGCTGTTTTTTTTTCATTAATTTCTACTCTAATTTGCATTATTCCTTTCCTTCTGCTTGCTTACAATGTAATTTATTCTTTTTTAATAAAAAGAAATTGTATTTACTTAGAAGCATTCAGAATGTCAACAAAACAGCTGCAATTTTTTTTTCAATTACAGAGTGGTATTCAGTTAACAGAACAATTATTTCATATAAGCTGAATCAGAGACAACTGAAGATGAAAAAACTACCATCTCTATATATAACTAATTTTTGCTGTGCACCAACAAGAACCTGCTTTAAATTTCCATGCCAATTTACAACCCCCATACTGTACCAGGCAAGGTTAGTGGCTATTGAAAATAACACCAACACAGGGCTATCTAAAGACACATCCGATAGTGTGTTAACTACATAAAAAAAGACACTGTACAGTTTAAAAACAAATCTTACATAGCCTTACTTTTCAATTTTTTTCTTTAAAAGGAATGAGCTGTATACAGGGGTGGTTAAATACTTTATAGACAAGGAGAAAAAACTGCACTAGAACCAACTTATTCATCATCATCATCTTCATCCTCTTCATTTTCCTTTTCTTCCTCATCTTTCTCATCTTCCTCCTCCTCTTTTTCTTGCTCTTTTCAGCCTTGACAACTCCCTTTTTTGCTGCATCAGGCTTTCCTTTAGCTCGGTATGCAGCAATATCCTTTTAGTATTTTTTCATTCAGCTTAGCAGCCTTCTTTTCATAAGGCTGTTTATCATCTGCAGCAGTGTTATTCCACATCTTTCCCAATGTCTTTGTAACATCACCAATGGATAGGCCAGGATGTTCTCCTTTAATTTTTTGGGCATATTCAGAACAGAACAAGAATAAGGCTGAAGGAGGCCTCTTGGGTGCATTGGGATCCCTGAACTTCTTTTCTGTTTCCCCTTTAGGAGGGATATAGGTTTTCATTTCGCTTTCATAATGGGCCTTGTCCGCCTTTGCCATATCTTTAAATTTTCCTTTCTCTTTAGTCTTCCACCTCTCTGAGCGCTTCTTAGAAAACTCGGAGAAGGGAACCAGCAGCTAGCATAATGGCTATGTCGCTGGACTCCCACGTAGTCCACCGCGGTTCGTGTCCCGGATCCGGTGGCTTAAAACTCATGCTGGGCGCGTGTGCGTGCGTGCCCAAGATCCCGAGAGGAGAATGGAGGAAAAGGAATTGCGGTGTGGCC
>NW_006207862.1:958180-971697 GCF_000334495.1 Tupaia belangeri chinensis
CGAAAAAAAAAAAAAAAAAAAAAGAAGTTGACTGAAGCATCTGGATGCTTCTTCTTGTGCTCCTCCCCGCAAGTTTGCACAAAGAATGCATATGATGACATTTTGCCTCTTGGCTTCTTAGGATCTCCTTTGCCCATGTTTAGTTATCTTTCCTCTGCGAGGCACAGTCACCCGGTGCCCGTCCAGCTCTCACTTGGCATTGTCTCTATGGAGCTCAACGTACTGCAATGGCTGTCTGTAATTTATTCTTTTAATTTTTTTTTTTTTTTTAAGATTTTTGCTATAGGGTGTGTGCATTCATCAGAGAGACAGAAAGTGAGAAATCATCCACTCCCCCAGAGGATATAGCCACACTGCAATCCTTTCTTTTCCATTCTCTTCTTGAAATGTTTGGGCACATACATACATGTCCCTGGTGTGAGTTTTAAGCCACAAGGTTCAGGACTTGAACCACGGTTGATTACGTGCAAGTTCAGTGGCATAACTGTTATGTATCGCCCTCTTTTTATTTTCTTTTTCTTTTTTTAAGAGGTTTTTACCTTAGGGTCCATGCACTCTCTGGAGAGAGAGAGGGGGAGAGACAGAGACAGTGAGAGGGAAAGTGAGAAATCACTCCGCAGAGGGATGCCCACACTGCAATCCCTTTTCCTCCATTCTCCTACTGGGATCTTGGACACAGGTGCATACATGCCCAGTTTTAAGTTTTAAGCCACCAGGTTCAGGACTTGAACTGTAGTAGTCCACGTGGGAGTCCAGTGACGTAACCACTTCTCCATCTGCTGTCTTTCTGGCACGTGCATGCGCCCTATAGCAAAAACCTCTCAAAAAAATTTTTTTTTTAAACAACAAATGACTTCAGTAGTAGAAAGGCATATTAGTGAACTAAGCAAGGCAAAAGAGTAGATCCAGAGCCCAAATCCATACTAACTTGCAATTGTTTAAACTGAACAATAAGCATCTCTAAGCTCAACATCTAATGTTTATAAGGCAAAACAAAATTGAAAGAAGATAGAGATTGACACTTTTTTTTTTTACAACTATTAAAAGTATGGTAAATTTAAGTATTAAAATGAAAGAAACAGGGAACCAGCAGTTAGCGTAATGGCTATGTCGCTGGATTCCCACGTAGTCGACCGCGGTTCGTGTCCCGGACCCGGTGGCTTAAAACTCATGCCGGGCACGTGTGCGTGCGTGCCTAAGATCCCGAGAGGAGAATGGAGGAGAAGGGATTGCGGCGTGACCATCCCCCCTGGGGGGTGATTTCTCGCTTTCTGTCTCTATGTCTCTCTCTGTCTGTCTGGCGAGCGCACGCGCCCTACAGTGAAAATCTCTCAAAAAAAAAAAAAAAAGAAAGAAAGAAACAATGCAGGAGAATGGAGAAATGAAATATGTTGACAAATAGTAATTCTCAAAACAGTCTACTAAGCACTCCATCAGACCAATAACATGAAACTCACACCATATCCCCAGGAGAAGTCTGAGCTGCCTTCAGTGGAAATTCCTGTGCCTGTATAACTTGGAAAAGCAGACCTTGAATTCCCCGTATCGGCTGATGTAAAAGGTGATTCTTGTGTGATGTCAGATTCACTAAATGCACAATTTGGGAGGAGGAGAGAAAAAAGAAAAATTTTCATATTTCCTCAAGTTTCTATAGCACCAACTACTAAGCAGCTTATTAGGTGTTAAGCAGGTGTACCAATATATCCTCAGAGGCCAAAATAAATGAAGAATTTGAAATTCAAGCATCACAGAAAAGTCCTACTGAATTCCTCTAAAATAGATGGCAGCCAGTCCAAATAATTCTAGTCATATTTTACAATGAGTACTTTATTTAAGAGTTATTTCATTTAATTTTGTTGTTGTTATTATTTTTAACTTGCTATAGGGTACGTGCACTTGTGCAAGGAGGTGGGGAATGAGAAAGCAAACTGTCAGGTCCAGGACGAATCGTAGTCGGCCATGTGAGAATCTAGCACCCTAACCACCATGCCACCTGCTGGCCCATGCAATGAGTACTTTAATATTTGACCTATAATATATATTCTTATAATTAAAGACATTTCAGAAATGTTAGCAGTAGTCTAAACTTATAATGGCACTTTTATAGTTTACCAAGCACTTTTACAGATATGAATCTCATTTTATCCTCAAAACCACTTGGTGATGTAGAATCTGATTAACTCCATTTCTATGTTTTTAAATTAGGTTTTATGATCTTATTATTTTTCTATAATAACACATTGCTTCTCAGAACTCTTTGAAGTTACAGTCTCCTCCATTTTTTAAAACAATAACTAGAAGGCCAATCCTGTGATATAGTGGTTAAGGGAGCCAGATCCCACATGGCTGATTGACTGGAATCCCGGTACCAGTGGCTTGAAAACACGACTTGCATATGTGCGTGCATTCCCCTACTCCTGACAGAATGGAGAAATGGAAGAGAAGGAATTATATCATGACCATGCCCCATTGAGGGGTGCTTTCTCCTTTTCCCTCTCTGTCTGGTAAGTGCACACATCTTCTGACAGTAAATAAATAAAAACTGTCACTAATATTTACTTGGCATTTACTGTATGCTAAGCACTGTATCAAGTTTTACACATTTTATTTCATTTACATTCACAACATCCTATAAGAGATTCTATTACCAGGTTAGTAAATTGCCCCGTTAGTAAGTGGCAGGTTAAGGATTAAATATCAGATGTTAGACTCATAAATCCACATTAACTATTTTGTAATTCTACTTCTCAAAAAAAGTATGATGTTGTTACTGATAGCTGTACTAGAATAAAAAATAGTACTGAAAACGTGATAAAAGTTCTTTTGTTTCATTAGCACAAGGCTTGATAGTAATCTTAAGCCAAAAAACAAAACCTTTCCCAGTAGCCAAGTATAATAAGCAAACAAATACACTTTGTGTTATTACCTTTGGGAACTTGTATCTTTTTCATGACTGTCATTGGTAGAGGAAATTTCATCCAGCTGCTCTGGAAGGGGATGATGATTAAGAGCATGCTTTGTTATTCCTTTCCTATTAAAGATAAAACAAAGTCATATTTCCTATAAAGAAAAAATATATATACTTCTTAGTAGGTTGATCTAGAAATTAGTCACCTACTTCCTCCTGCTCCAGAACTGTGCTAATATGGAAGCCACTAGCCACTAGCAGTTAAATTTATCTAGTCAGAATTGATTGTGGAGCCAGCCCATGGTATGGTGGTTAAGGCAGCTGGATCCCACATGACCAACTGTGCAGCTCGAGTCCTGGACGTGGTGTCTTGCAAAACATTATAGGTGTGTTTATGTACATGTGCCCAAAATCCCAAAAGGGGGCAAAATGGAACGGGAAGGTAGCATTCCCTCCCTGTTTGGAATTGCCGTCTCACCTTCTCTCTCTTTCTCTCTGACTCTCTCTAGCAAGCAATTTTACTCTCTGGCAAAATTTAAAAAGGAAAAAAAAATGTGTTTTATTGTTAAACACTCTGAATTTCTAAGTTTTAGTTTAACAAGAAGACTGAAATATCTTGATTACATGTTAAAATGATAATATTTTAGATATATTGCGTTAAATAAAATACATTCTTAAGTTAATTGTACTGCCAATTGAAAATACAGTAAGTGGGACCAGCAGATGGTATAATGGTTACGTTGTTGGACTCCATGTGGTTGACCATTGTTTGAGTCCTGGACCCAGCAGCTTAAAACTCATGCTAGGTATGTGTGTGCATGCCCAAAATCCCAAGAGGAAAATGGAGGAGCAGGGATTGTAATGCGGCCATCCCCTCTGGGGAGTGATTTCTAGCTTTCTGTCTCTCTGTCTCTCTCTGACTCTCTGGTGAGTGCACGTGCCCTGTAGCAACTTAAAAAGAAAGAAAATACAGTAAGATATTACCCCATACCCATTAGAACAGCTAAAATAAAAAATAGTTTTGGACCAGCAGATTGCATAATGGTTATGTTGCTGGACTCCCATGTAGTCGACTGCAGTTCAAGTCCAGGACCCAGTGGCTTAAAAAATAAACTCATGCCACCCATATGTGCATGTGTGTCCAAAATCCCAAGAGGAGAATGGAGAAACGATTGCAGCTTGATTCCCCCAGAGGTGATTTCTCACTTTCTATCTGTCTCTCCAGCAAGCCCCTGTGCCCTTTAGCAAAAATCTCTCTCTAAAATAAATAAATAAATAAAAAGTAGTCTTAATATAAGAAAAAAAAACAAGGATATGGAGACACTGAATATCTCCTACATTGCTAATAGGAATATCTAATGATACACTACTCTGGACAGTTTCCTATAAAACTAAACACATACATTTATCAAAAGACCTAGCAATTGCACTTTTGGGCACTGAGCCCAGAGAAACAAAAACTTATGTCCACACAAAAATCTATACACAGTTGTTCATAACAGCTTTATTTATAATTGGAAACAAAATGAAATAACTCATGTTGTTTAACATGTGAATGGTTAAACTCTGGTATATCCATACAATGAATATTATTTGGCAATAAAAAGAATGAACTATTGATATACACAACAACTTGAATGGACCTCAAAGGTATCATTCCTAGTGAAAAAGCCAAAGCCAATCATTAAAGGTTCTCTATAAATGGGACCAAATTGCATAGAACTATGTATACATATGGTGGATGTGAAAACAGAAGGAAACTGAATGAGGTCTGTGCTCTAATTAACAATATTGTACCAATGTCACTTTCTGGCTTTGAAGTTATACTACAGTAGTCTTCCCTTATCTGTGAGTGATATTCCAAAATCCTCCAAAGGATATCTGAAACTGAAGACTCTACCAAACCCTGTACATATACTGTTTATTCCTATATATAAGTAACTATGATAAAAGTTTATGTTATGCACAGTAAGAGGTTAACAACAGTAGTTAACAATAAAATAGGACAATTATAAAAATATAACAAAAGTTATATAAATGTGATCTCGTTCTTTCTCAAAATACCTTATGCTGTGCAGGTAATTGAAACCATGGAAAGCAAAATCATAGATAAGGATGGAATTCTGGACAGTTACCTAAGATATATCAGTATTGAAAGAAGCTGGATGAAGAGTTCATGGGACCCTGTGTAGTTTTTACAGCTTTCTAGGAGTCTATAATTATTTCCAGACAGAAAGGGAAAAAAACCACCTTCTTTATTTGATGTAGCCACGTGAAAATTTAATATGATATATTATGATGTGACTTTTATTGTATTTTCTCTTGGACATTGCTGCTCTGGAGAGTTCAACATATGCAAGGGAATTAACTATGGAATCAATTATTTTATGTTGCAGTCTTAAACATCTGTGTGGACTTTTCTTGCCCCCAAAATTCTACAGTAACATGAATTTAGGAAACACGATAGTTAGATAGTCCTTTTCAACAAAATCCTGCAGTCAAATAAATTAAGGAAACCCAATGGGTTAAACAGAGTAACATGGGTATCTTTACAAGAAGTCTTTCCAGAGCCTTTAATATGTAAATGTATATTATAAATCTCTAGTACTTATTTTACAGGAAAGGACACCAAGGCACAGCAAAATTAAGTGCCCTGCTTAATGTCATATGCATAGTAAATGATAGAGCTAGGATTCAAATCCAAGTAGTCTATATGGTTCCAGAGCTTCGCAAAGGCAATTATAGTTTAAGATTTTTTTTTTTGGGGGGGGGGTTTGCTATCGGGCACTTGCGCTCGCCAGAAAGACAGAGAGACAGAGAGAAATCACCTCCCATGTTGGAATGGCCATGCCGCAATCCCTTCTCTATTCTCCTCTCAGGATCTTGGGTATGCACACACATGTGCCTGGTGTGATTTTAAGCTACTGGGTCTGGGACTCGAACCGTGGTCGAGTACATAGGAGTCCAGCAACATAGCCATTACGCTAACCACTGGTCCCGATAGTTTGAGATTTTAATGAATTGTACAATTTTTGTATATAAAGTTATGGGCCCAATCAGTGGTACTTGTACTTTAAATGATTTTTCTAGTGGTGAAGATAGATTTGTGTAGTTATCTCCTTTTCTGTTCAGTGAGCCTACAGCCTAAAGCTTATCTTTGAGAAAGTGGTAGGGGTCAGAAATAGGTATTCCAGCTATAAAGTATCAGAAATAGGTATTCCAGCTATAAAATAGAGATTTAAAACATTCCTTAGTCTATCCAGAGAAATCTGGCAATGAAGTAACTATCTGATAATAACAAATTATTATTAAAATAGCATTGTGATCACATAAGAAAAATGTCCATAATTTTTAGAGATGCGCATTGGTATACATAATGGTAAAATGCTAGTGTCTGAAGTTTTGCTTTTCTTATTTCAGAGGCACAGAGAAACTATAAAAAAAAAGTAAAGAAGATAGATGAAGCAAATATATTAAAACTATATAACTTGAAGGACCTGCAGTTGGCATAATGGCTATGTCGCTGGATTCCCATGTAGTCAACTATGGTTCGAGTCCCAGACCCGGTGGCTTAAACTCATGCTGGGTGCATGTGCGTGCAAGATCCCGGGAGGAGAATGGAGAACGGATTGCAGTGTGGCCATCCCCCCAGGGGGGGTGATTTCTCATTTTCTGTCTGTCTGTCTCTTTCTGGTGAGCGCAAGTGCCCTTTAGCAAAAACCTCTTTTAAAAAAATTTAAAAACCTATATAACTTGAATGTGGGGTGACAGGTGGTTCATTATACTATTCTTTATATATTTATGTTTGAAAATTTTCATTAAAAATTGTTACTATGGAGCTAGCAGGTGGCGTGATGGTTAACACACTGGACCCCACAGTTCAAGTCCTGGACCTGGTGGCTTGAAAAACATGCCAGGTCTGTGTGCGTGTGCATGCACGCCCAAATTTCAAGAGGAAAATGAGGAAGGAATTGCAGCATGGCCATACCCTTGGGGAGGGATTTCTCACGTTTCCTCTCTCTCTTTCTCTGGTGCACCCTATATATGCATCACATAGCAAAAACTTAAAAAAAATTTAAGGGGGACCAGCAGATGGCATAATGGTTATATCACTGGACTCCAACATAGTCAACCACAGTTTGAGTCCTAGACCCAGCAGCTTAAACACATCAGGTACATGTGTGTGCATGCCAAGATCCCAAGAGGAAAATGGAGATGCAATTGAAGTATGGCCATCCCCCCAGGGGTTGATTTCTCCCTTTCTGTCTTTCCTGTGAGCACACACACCCTTAGAAAAATCTCTCTAAAAAAAAATTTTTTTATACATATATATATGTATGTGTGTGTGTGTATATATATATAGTGAGTCATTCTTTCCAAATGTTTTTTGCTATCTGTAACTTGCAACTGTTATGGAAAAAAATCAAAATTATTGTTTCAAAGCGTATAATCATCATAACATCAAAAGTAATCAAAAGTAAAAAATTATTTTTAATTTACTGTCATTTAGATACAGTTTATCTTCACGATCTTCATTATTCACCTCGTGACTCCAGTTATAGAAGCATCTTTCGGGTATGTTATCTATAGCAAGTATCAAGTCACCAATCAAGAATAAGTAGTGTAACTATATTGGGTCAACTGACCCAATAAGTGCCTAACAACACTTTTTTATACAAGATTTTTTTTTAACTCTCAGAATGATTGGAATTATAAATGACTTTTAGTTAAGCCTTTTTTACTTTATTGAGGAATGTATATCCCTTCTTCCTAGTTCCTAAGAGTTTTTAATCTGAATTGGTACTGTATAGATATCCTATTACTTAATAGATAATAAGCTTTTCAAAGGCAAGGAGAGATTTTAGACTTATTTTCGTAGTACGTCTACTATACCAAATAAAAATGATAAAAGGAAATTATATTACTTAGGACCTACTATTTATTGAGCCCTATCCCATCACATTAGATATGCTTGTAGATAAGATGGTCTTATTTCCTTTTTTTTAATAAAGAGAGCAATTTTTAGATTTTTGCTACAGAATGTGTGGGCTCACCTGAGAGACAGAGAGAGACAGAGAAACAGAAAGTGAGAAATCACTCCTCTAGGGGGGATGGCCATGCTGCAATCCCCTCTCCTCAATTCTCCTCCCAGAATCCTGGGCACGCACACACATGCACCTGGCATGAGTTTCAAGTCAGGTGGGTTCTGGACTTGAACCATGGTTGACTACATGGGAGTTCAGTAACATAACTATTATGCAATCCACTGGTCCCAAAATGGTCTTATTTCTGTATTACAGAAATTAAAGCTCAGAGATTTGGAAATTTGCCTGAAAGAGAGCTAGAAAAGAGCCTAGCTAGAAATCTGGTGTAACTCAAGCATACTTGCTATTACCATATAGAGTTCGTATTTTAAAAACATATAGTTGCTAAAATTACATAGCTTAGTAAAGGAAAAGAGAAAGGAGGATTTGGGGTTAAAGAGCCCCAGCTCAAATTCCGACTCTATTGGCGATATAATCTTTTTATTTATTTATTTATTTTTTGTGGAGAGGTTTTTGCCATGGGGTGCATGCGCTTGACAGAGAGACAGAGAGACAGAGGGACAGAAAGCAAGAAATCACCCCCGAGAGGGGATGGCCACACCGCAATCCCTTCTCCTCCATTCTCCTCTCGGGATCTTGGGCACGCACGCACACATGCCCAGCGTGAGTTTCAAACCACCGGGTCTGGGATGCGAACTGCGGTCGACTACGTGGGAGTCCAGCGACATAGCCATTACCTAACTGCTGGTCCTGGCTATATAATCTTAAAATGCATTCCCTGATATAATTTTGTCTTCTGAAAAACTGAAGATAATCATATCCATCTTAGAGTTATTATAAAGATTAACAACAGTCCTTTTGAAACTCTAAAGCGTTAATAAATTTAAGACATTATCATTACTTGCTAAATACATTTTATTATGTGTGAGAGGTCTTTTTTTAAAGAATTATTTTATTTTATTTATTATTATTTTTTAATTTGACCAGAGAGAGAGAGGGGGAGAGAAAAGGAAAGTGAGGAAGCAAGCCAACAGGTCTTGGACTCAAACCACAGTTGTGCACATGGAAGTCCAGTGCCTTAACCACCACATCACCTGCCAGCCCAGGGAGGTAAATCTTTAAACCATGAATATTTGTTCTCTAAAAACTCAAAAGGAAAACTGATCATTATGGATTCTAATGTTTAAATACAGAAGCGGGGAGGCAGTATGTGTAATGGTTATGACCACGTGCTTCGTAATAATAATTTGTTAGCTCCACCATCTCCGGCCATGTAATCTCAGCATGTTACAGTCTTTAAATCTACAGCATCCGTAGCTGTAGAATGTGCAAAATAAATTCCCAGTCTGATGTCCTAGTTGACAGGATTAGGTGAACAGCTTTGCGGTGTGTGGCACCTGATGTATTCAACTTTATTGTAGCACTCAGTTATTCACACCGTATTGAGCTGTCAAATGGACACTGACAGTGGGGCCTGAAGTACTGAGAAAACTACAAATGCCTTAGGAAACTCTGTCTTTGAGTTCTGAAGGTACAGCCCAAGAGGCCAAGTTCTAGTGACATGCCCATAGCTGGACACAGAAGGACAAGAGGCAGCGTCGGGCAGGTCTGGGAGGAGAGAATTGAGAAGAAAATTTCCTCTCCCTAGCTTTGGCAAAGAAAGGGAGCAAAGGACTGATTAAGGAGGGTCCCCAGAGCGCCCGCGGCCCGCCCCAGCCTCCCCCGGCACCGGCTGGGGTGGCTGAGCAGTCCACTCACAGCTCCAAGCTCTGTGGCACCGCCTTCCGAGTGTATCTGGAGATCATCCTCCTCCTCCTCCTCCTCAGCCGCGGCCGGGGCGGGCACGCCAGGGTGGGGGCCTCCGGGCCTGGCCCTCCCGCCGGCTCCGGCCAGGCCCCCTCCCGCCACCTACCGGCCCCGTCTCGCCCCGTCGCCTAGACTCCGGGCCGCCACCTCCCCTAAGGTCCCCACCTCTTCAGTCCTCCGACCGCCCGGCTTCCCCGCGAGGGCGGAAGTGACGAAGTACCCGGGCAGCAGCCAGATGCTCCCGCGGACGCACGGTAGTGACGACACCAGGGTTCCGGGGCGCAGAGCGGGCTTCAGACGTTGTCGCTGGACTGCGGTTGGCCGCGAGTCCTAAAAGGGCGTTGAGACCGAGCCTGCTCCGGGAATTGGCTGCTGGCGGCAGTTCTCGACCGACTCACTCAGTGGAAGGGGCGGCTGAGGAAAAGGGTCATAGTCCAGACGCCCGGGAGAGGCTCTGCAATCGTAAGAGAAATTTACTTCATTTTGTCACCTTGAAGTGGGGAGTACGCTCTAAGTAACAGAACTCGTCTCCGAGTCAGAACCTGCTACTCGGTCGCTTTTCTGTGTGCTCCCCGGTACAGTGAGGTGTTAACCTGAGTAAGCTCAAAGCCCCTTCCAGTTCTCACGCTGTAAATGCTCCGTAATGAGGAGTGCTTGACTGCTTGGGATTAGTGGGTAGAATGATTGTCCCTATGGGTTGAGAAGCAAAATATGGGAGTCTGTGTAGAAGATGCGGGTTTCTTACTAGCCTATTAGACAGCTGAATGAGCGAAAGAATCGAATCGCAGCATTGTGGTCCTTCCAGGTACAGTGCCATCCTTTCCAAGCAATACCTAAGATTAAAATCAGTGGTTAACTAGTACTTTTATTTTATTTTATTTATTTTATTTTTAAGTTGACCAGAGAGAGACAGTGAGAGAGAAGGAAAGTGAGAAAGCAAGCTGTCATATCCACGATTTGAGCTGTGGCCAGCCATGATGGGAGTCCAGCTGCTTTAGCCGCCACCACCTGCCAGCTCCAACTAGAATTTTTTTTTTCTTTTTTCTTTTCCTTTTATTTAAAATTTTTTTTCCATTTCATTTTCTTCCATACATTCAATCACATTATAATTTGTCTTATGAAATGTATATTTCAAACTATTACTTTTTTTAAAAAGAATTATTTTATTTAACTTTGTTTATTCATTCATTCATTCAAATTTGACCAGAGAGGGACAGAGCAAGAGAAAGCCACTAGGTCTGGGACTGGAGCCATAATGGGCCATGTGGGCCACACACTACCTGCCGGTCCCCAACTAGTCCTCTTATCTAGTAAGGAAAACGCTTAGAAAATAGATAACCATAGGGGGCCGTAAGGTAGCATGGTGGTTAAGGGCGCTGGACTCCCACATGGCCAGTGGCAGTTCTAGTCCGGGACCTGGCAGCTTGCTCTCTCGGTCTCTCTCTCTTGCACTGTCCCTCTCTGGTCATTTTAAAATAAATACGTAAACAAATAAAGTTAAATAAAATAATTCTTTAAAAAAAGAAAATAGGTTATCTCTACTTCTTAGTGTACAGGAGATATATGTCCCCCCCGCAAGACCTGAGAAAAGGGACAGGTTTAGGATAGGCAGTTAAAAAATCAAGAACCATGGACAAATTTTTTGTAATTGCTTATTTTTATTTATTCATTCCTTTATTTGACCAGAGAGAGACACAGAGAAAGAGAATATGAGAAAGCAAGCCACTAGGTCCAGGACTGGAACTATGGTAGACCATGTGGGAGTGTCCAGCATCTTAACCACCACACCACCTTCTGGTCCCCTGGGCAGATTGTTTTAAGATGAAATAATAAGACATGAATGTTTTGTACTTTCTGAATTCCCCTGTGCCTTGCAATGTTTCTAAAAAGGAAAAATGTGGTTTCTGCAGAGCAAGGTAGGTTAGTCTTTAAAGCATTTAAAGAACAGAATTTTAAAGGGAAGAAGGATTTTAGAGTTGGTAAAGTAACGCACATTCTATAATTAAGGGAGAAGCCCCAGAAAAAGAAAATGAAGTACCTAAAGTGACAGACCAATTAGTGGCAGAAGTAGTAATTTGGCAGTTTTTAAAAAGTAGTTGTTGGGGACCAGCAGTTAGTGTAATAGTTATGTTGCTGGACCCCCATGTAGTAGTAGACCACAGTTCGAGTTCTGGACCCAGTGGCTTAAACTCACTCTGGATGCATGTATGTGCATGCCCAAAATCCCAAGAGGAGAATGGAGGAGAAGGGATTGCATCATGGCCATCTCCCCGGGGGGGGGGAGGGGGGGATTTCTCGCTTTCTGTCTCTCTGTCTCTGTCTTTCTGGCGAGCGTACGTGCCTTATAGCAAAAAATCTCTCCAAAAAAAAGAGTAGCTGTTGGACGACAGATGGCCTGGCGGTTGGGTTATGTTGCTGGATTCCTACATGGCTGATCTCGGTTCCAAACCAGGACCTGGTGGCGTGAAAATTATGCTGGGAGTGTGTGAGTGCATGCCCAGGATCCCGGGAAGAGAAGGGAATGCAACGGCCATCCTCCAAGGGGGGTGATTTCTCACTTTACCTCTCACTGTCTCTTTCCATCTCTCTGTTGAGCACATGCACCCTATGGCCTCCACCCTCAGCACAGCACCCTAAGGAAAAACCTCTAAAAAAGAAAAAAAGTAGTAATGTAGTGGCAGTGTTTTTCAAAATATGTGACACACACCACTACTAATGAAAGGTCAGACATTTGAAATTGTATTCTTACATAGTCATTAGTTTAGAAATGTAAGGCTGGATTTCCATTCCCTGTTTATATCAAGGTTTTCTTTTGATATTATTTTAAATATAAAGAACATAGTTTTAAGTATAAAATGTCATTAAAAGAGTAATATTAAATAAATGTTACTATAGATGGTACATGATCAGGAAAAACTATGATGATGGCATGTGGATTTCGAATTTTGTGAAACTGGAGTTTCCCAGAAGAGGAAATGGGATATTCTGTATACGTTGTTCTATGAGGTTTATATAACTTGAACTTTCAATGTAGTTTTCTCAAAGAAAAATGGAGGAAAATACGAAGCATGCTACAGTGGAAGACACTGTGGAGTACCACCTGTTCCTGATACCAGATGACTCAAAGGACCCAGAAAAACACAAAGAGATTCTTCAAAAGTATATTGAGAGAATAATGACCCACTTTGCACCTGTGCTGGCCCCCTATATCTGGCAGAATCAGCCTTTTAATCTCAAATATAAACCAGGGAAAGGTAAGGCTCTTTTACTTATTTTGGTTAGTGTGACTTTTAATGTCATCTGACAACAGTGATGTGTGTAGTCTGTACTTTATTCAGTGTTGTCAGGCAAAGATTTATATCCTAAACTTTTTAGATACTTAACTACATGTTCATGTAAGCCTTAAATGTAAAGATTTTTAAAATGTATTATTATTGAAAACTCTAATAGTCATTACCTTAGGAACTAGTGTATATAAAGATAATTAAACACAGGCGCTTCTGAAATTTAATTACTTTATTTTGCCATAATGTATCTATGTGCCAATGGCAGAGGGCTCTAGGTATCTGGCTTTCTTACTCATAGTTCCTTTTGCTGTGACTTAGTGACTTAGTATTCCTATCTTTTTTTTTTTGAGAAGTTTTTGCTATAGGGCGCGAGTGTATGCACCATATAGCAAACTATATAAAAAAGAAAAATAATTGGGCTTTATGACCACTATTTACCATTCAAAGTGTTCTGATGTTCTTTCACTGCTT
>NW_006207862.1:971709-973521 GCF_000334495.1 Tupaia belangeri chinensis
CCCTACACTATGTTATCAGTGCTTGAGATCTGACCACTGGCAAAATGTGGAACTCTATCTTGTCATTTCATAGCGTTACAAAAATGAGTCATAGATAGGTGATCAAGGCTTTATTCACATAGTGACTTTTGTGGGGTCCCATTTGGAATCAAGAGCCTGGGATCTGGCTTGTGGTATCATCAGCCTGGCTTTCAGTTTAGTGTTTATTTGTTACTTTCGACTAGCAATAGCTAAATGTCTTCCCTACTGTTAATATTGAACTCCTTTTTTAAAAATAATTATTTTAATTTTATTTATTCATTCATTTTTTAAAATTTGACCAGAAAGAGACACACACAGAAAGAGACATACACCGAAAGTGAGACAGCAAGCCACCAGGTCCCAGACTCGAACTGTGGTTGGCCATGTGGGAGTGTCCAGCCTTAACCACCACATCACCTGCTGGCCCCAATATTGAACTCTTACTCATTGAAATACGTATAGTATTTATTGCTAACATTGTCGTATTAGCACCAGCAAAACCAGCTCCTTACCTGTTCTCTAGAAAACTATTTTTACCTCCATGTTTTCTTATCTCATGTAATGGCATTTCCATTCACCCAGTTCATCATTCATCATTCCTCACTACATCGTGTTCAGTCAGGCATTAAATCCTAGTGTAATTATTTCTAAAATATGACCCACTTTTTTATTTCTGCATGGCTATAGTGTAGGTCCTCTTTATTTCTTCATATGGAAAACTACAATAGCCTCCTAACTTACCTCTCTAGTTCCAGTCTGTTCTGTTCTTCACACTGTTAACCAGTTAACTTGGTAAAACACAAATTTGATCTTGTCATTCTTTTGCTTAACATCCTTCAGCTGTTCCCCATTGCTTCAAGATTATGTTTAAAGTGACAGCTAACATCTAAAGATAGATTAAAAACAGATACTCTAGTAGGAGCTTCTCTATTTGAAAAAACTCGGGAGTTTTGGAGTAGGGAGAAGAAGAGTTGGGCGGGCTATTCTCCTCACCTGTTTTTTTGGCCATGGCAGCTCTTGAGAAACTCTGCTATGTACTTGTTTGACCTTCACAGTGCTAATGTGGTATACTGCTTTGATTGATTTTTGTTATGTTAGGCCATCTACAAATGAATCTCACCTGGCCATAGTGTATAATTCTTTTAATGTGTTACTGAACTTGCTTTACCAGTATTTTTTAAAGAATTATTCATTAATTTTATTTATCATTATTATTATTTTTCGATTTGTACAGGCACATGTGCTCACCAAAGAGAGAGAGGTGGAAAGTAAGAAATCAAGCCTCCAAACTCCGGGACTTGACACATAGTCAGACATGTGGGAATCCAGCACCTTAACCAGCATACCACCTGCTGACCCAAAGTTAACTAGTATTTTGTTGAGGAGTTTTGTATCAATATTCATTAGAGACATTTGTCTGTTTTTTTCTTGTATTATCTTTTTGTCTGGCTTTGGTTATTAAGGTAATGCTGGCTCATAAAATGAGTTTGGAAGTGTTTCCTTCTGTTCATTTTTCTGGATGATTTTGAGGAAAATTAATGTTAAATTCTTTAAATGTTTGGTAGAATTCTCTAGTGAAGCCATCTGGTCCTGGGCTTTTTTTTGTGAGGAGCTTTTTTTTTTTTTTGGAGAGGTTTTTGCTATAGGGCGCGTGTGCTCGCCAGACAGAGAGACAGAAAGCGAGAAATCAACACCCAAGGGGGATGGTCACGCCACAATCCCTTCTCCTCCATTCTCCTCTTGGGATCTTGGGCACGCACGCACATGCACCCGGTGTGAGTTTTAAGCCAC
>NW_006207862.1:974374-983556 GCF_000334495.1 Tupaia belangeri chinensis
GATCTTGGGCACGCACGCACATGCACCCGGTGTGAGTTTTAAGCCACTGGGTCCGGGACAGGAACCATGGTCGACTACGTGGGAGTCCAGCGACATTTCTCTCTTTCTGTCTCTATGTTTCTCTCTGTCTGTCTGGCGAGCGCACGTGCCCTGTAGTGAAAACCTCTCCAAAAAAAAAAAAAAAAAAAAAGTACTATTTGGGGCCAGCAGATGGAGTAGTGATTACATCGCTGGACTCCCACATGGCTGACCACAGTTTGAGAACCAGACCTGGTGGCTTGAAAATCACATTGGCCGTGTGTGTGTGTACCCAAGATCCTGGAAGGAGAATGGAAGAGAAGGGATTGTGGCGTGGCCATCCCTCTTAAGGGATGATTTCTCACTTTCTCCTTTCACTGTCTCTGATGCTCTCTGTCTGGCGAGTGTATATGCCCTAAGACAAAAACCTCTCTTAAAAAATGTTGTTTAATTTACACATATTTGTGGATAGTGCTCTTGTTTGAAAATTTTTGCTCTGTGCAAACCTAGCCTCTCAATGTTCCCAGAGTATTCTGTTGTCTACCATGCCCCCTGTTTGCCTTTGTACATGTTATATCCTCTTTCTAGAAAGCCCTTCTCTTATCATTGGTGCACACGAGCACAACTCAGATACCACCTCCTTTATACTCAGATAGCCCATAGTGCGTCATTCTGAAGTTCATCATCTTGCTTTGAGATGGTTTGGGAATCTGTCTCTTGTTTTAAACTCTGAGCTCCTCAAGAATAGGCATTTTGGGACCAGTAGTTAGCGTAATGGCTATGTCGCTAGACTCCCATGTAGTCGACTGCGGTTCAAGTCCTGGACCTGGCAGCTTAAAACTCACGCCGGGCGCATGTGCGTGCGTGCCTAAGATCCCAAAAGGAGAATGAAGGAGAAGGGATTGCAGCGTGGCCATCCCCCCGGGAGGTGATTTCTTGCTTTCTATCTCTCTGTCTCTGTCTTTCTGGCGAGTGCACGTGCCCTATAGCAAAAACCTCTCCAAAAATAAAATAAAATAAAATAAGAATAGGCATTTTGTATCTCGTTCAGGACTGCAGCTCCAGCTCCCAGTGTAGGAATTAGAGTGTAGTCAATGAATATTTATTCTTTTGAATGATTACATGTATTTTTATTTGCAGTGACAAATTTATTGGCTTATTGATTGCTTTTCTCCTATTTGTAGGAGGTGTTCCCGCTCATATTTTTGGCATTACAAAGTTTGGGGATAACATTGAGGATGAATGGTTTATTGTTTATATAATAAAGCAGATTACAAAGGAATTTCCAGAACTAGTAGCAAGGTATTGTAATTATTTTAAAGG
Source organism: Tupaia belangeri chinensis (assembly GCF_000334495.1). Taxonomy (NCBI): domain Eukaryota; kingdom Metazoa; phylum Chordata; class Mammalia; order Scandentia; family Tupaiidae; genus Tupaia; species Tupaia belangeri. Next base: position 975,716 of record NW_006207862.1, read on the forward strand.
AATTCTATTATTGAAACTAAATGACTATGTTTTTTTACCCATTTAGTCATTTTTTTGGTAATCTGGTGGAAATTACAAATTTGGTACAGATTTTAAAAAGTGACTGTGGTGGGGCTGGCAGGTGGCGTGGGGTGGTTAAGGACACTGGACTTGCACATAGCTGACCACAGTCCAAGTCCTGGACCTGGCGGCTTGCTTTCTCCCTCTCTCTCTCACTGTGTCCCTCTCTGGTCAAATTAAAATAAATAAGTAAATAAATAATAGTTAAATAAAATAATTCTTAAAAAAGTTGACGATAGGGACCAGCAGTTAGCATAATGTCGCTGGACTCCCACGTAGTCAACCACGGTTCACGTCCAGGACCTGGTGGCTTAAAACTCACGCTGGGCGCGTGTGTGTGCATGCCCAAGATCCTGAGAGGAGAATGGAGGAGAAGGGATTGCTGCGTGATCATCCCCCCTGGGGGGTGATTTCTCGCTTTCTGTCTCTCTCTGCCTGTCTGGCTTGTGCACGTGCCCTATAGCAAAAACCTTTCCCCCCCCCAAAAAAAAAAAAAAGTTGACAATGTTTCAGGGTCACAGGTAGCATGATTGTTAAGGCACTTGACCCCACATAGCCAACTCCACAGTTTGAATCCTGAACCTGGTTACTTAAAAGCCATGTCAGACATGTGTGCGTGCATGCCTAAAATCCCAAAAGGAGAACAGAGGAAAAGGGATTGCAGTGTGGTCATCCCTCTCGAGTGGTGATTTCTCACTTTCCTTCTCTCTATCTCTGTCTGCCTCTGGCTAGCACACATGCTCTATGACAAAAATGTTTTTTTTTAAAGTGACTATTTTTAGTGATCAGCAGTTGGCATAATTGCTACCTCTCTGGACTCCCATGTATTCCACCGCAGTTTGAGTCCCAGACCCGGAGGCTTAAACTAGCCGGACGCGTGTGTGTGCATACCCAAGATCCCGAGAGGAGAATGGAGGAGAAGGGATTGCAGTTTGGCCATCCCTCCTGGGGGGTGATTTCTTGCTTTCTTTCTCTGTCTTTCTCTGTCTTTCTGGCGAGCACACGTGCCCTATAGCAAAAAAACAAACAAACAAACAAAAAACTCTCAAAAAAATTTTAAAAAGAGATTATTTTCTTTCTCTATGGTGATTTGCTTTTCCTGAGAAAGAATTAATGTGTTATTGGACAGTTTAACTGTCAGAAGATTTCAAACAGAATCTACTTATTTTAGTATTTTAAAATTCTAATTATGAAAAAACAAATACAGAAGGCAAACAAAATTCAAGCAATATAAAAGGTTATAGTGTTTTGGCTTCCCAGAAATAATCACCATTAAGTTTCTTGTAGATCTAGGCCAGCCTTAGAGCCTAGTGGCTAAGTGAATCAGATCCCACATGACCAGCCACAGTTTGAATTCCTGCCCCACTGGCTTATAAAACATGCTGGGCACATGTGCCTGCATACGCAAAATCTGGACAGGATGATGAACTGGTGGAGAAGGGGTTGTGCTGTGACCATGTCCTATTGGAGGGTGCTTTCTCCCTCCCTCTCTCTCCCTATGTGTCTCTCTATCTCTGTCTCTGGTAAATATGTACACCCTCACAATTAAAAAAAGAAATAAAAAAATTTCTTATGGCTCTTTAAGGAAAAAGTTCCATTCATATATCCATCTCAGAGATTTCTTACTTTTTCTTTATTTACTAAGTTTATTCATTTATTCCTTCCACGAGAGAAAGACAGAGCGAGATGGGCATGACAAACAGGGTCTTTTCACTGCCATCTACCCCATTTCAGACAGCCTGGGTCTTGGGCCACAGGTGCCCAAGGTTGCAAACCTAGGACCTTTTCTTGTGGGGGAAAACACAGTTGTATTACCCCTGTGCCTCTGTTTGGCTCCAGATGTATTTAATATATATAGTTGTTCCTCCACTAGACCATAGCTGTCTTTTTTTTGAGAAATATTTCATAGAAGAAACTTAAAAGTGAATGAACAGTTTTATAGGAAACAAAGTACAGTAGATAATACTGCATTCTAGTTCAGTTTTTATAAGAAAACAAAAACTGCTAGATCTCTTTAATTACCAAGTTATGCCAGCAGAGGGAGTTTCAACATTTATAATATATTTTGACCTAGTTTTCCTAGTCTGCCCCCAATTTTATCTTTTTCTACCTACCCAGTCTCTTTCCCAGCAGAACAAAAGGTATAGAAAACAAGCATTTGAAAAAAAATTTTCATACTGAAATTTTAAATATGCATGTAAGTAGAGAAATGAATTCCCATGTACCCAGTCACCCAACTTGAACAATTATCAGTTTATGGTCATTATTTCTTCTACACCCTTCCCCTACTGCCCTATTACAGAGCAAGCTTAAAAAGCAGATCTCTAATACTATGCCAATTGGTATTGAAAAATACTTCAGGAGATAAGAGCTCATATTATTTTTATCTTTTTTTTTTTTTTTAATTGTAGGACAACACTTATGCTTGCCGGGTGCGGGGAAGGTGGGAAGTGAAGAGAAAGACCCTATCATAGGCTGGCCCCATGATGCAGTGGTTAGATGTTGTCCAGAGGAAGCTGGATCTCATATGGCAGACCAGGGTTCAAATTCTAGACCCATTGGCTTCATACTAGGCTTGTACACATGTGTCCAGTATCCCGACAGGATGGAAAATTGGAAGAAAAAAGCTGTTGAGGGGAGAGAGCACTCTCTCACATATGCTCACTCACATAATCTCTATCATGAATAAAAATAAACTTTCAGAATCTCCTTTCACCTCTTTTTTTTTTTTTTAGAGAGAGATTTTTTTGCTATAGGGTGCGTGTACTCGCCAGAGAGACAGAAAGTGAGAAATCACCCCCTAGAGGGGATGGCCACGCCACTGTCCCTTCACTTCCATTCTCCTCGTGCACACATGCCCGGTATGGGTTTAAGTTGCCAGGTCTAGGACTTGAGCCATGTGCTTATTTTTCTATCCTTACCATTTTCCTGCAACTCTTCCTTACAGTCTTATAGTCACTTTCAGTGTTTTTCACAGCACACAGTAGATAATCAAATATTTACTAAGATGAAGGGGAAAAATGTATTAGAATAAACTGTTATAATTACTAGCAAATATGTACTTTTTGAATGTAAACATTAGAACTTCTCTTGCATTAGGATTGAAGACAATGATGGTGAATTCTTGTTAATAGAAGCTGCTGACTTTCTCCCTAAGTGGCTGGACCCTGATAATAGCACCAATAGGGTAGGTAGACCCAAGCTTTAATCATTTACAAAATGAAATCATGTAAACTTTGTAAGCTTTAATTATAATTTCTGGTGTACATATAATTGATGTATAACTGTGGACTACAGAATGACTTTTTTAAATACTTAATTTTATTTTATTCACCATCATTATTATTTTTTTTAAAATTTGACCAGAGAGAGAGAGAGAGAGAGAGAGAGAGAGAGAGAAAGCAAGAGAAAGCAAGCCACCAGGTCTGGTACTTGGACCCTGGGCGGGCGTGTGGGAGTCCAGCATGCCTTAACCACTATGCCACCTGCTGGCCCCCAGAATGACTTTTTAAGGCACGCACACAGTGTACAATAATAAAATCAAGAGTATACTCCTTCATCTTCTTTGGCATTGAGCATTATATTATGCGGATGCTGCACTATTTTTGTATGTTTTGTGTGTTTGCTCGTGACCACTGAATGTTACAATGTAACTTTCTTTAACCTTTTGATATATTTATTACTCAAAGAAGAGTCATTTTTAAAATTTAGCCTTCTGACTCTGCATGTGCCTTCAAAACTTTCACAATATTCTGTTCTTCTATAAGACGATGTAACATTTTGCAGGTGTTTTTCTACCATGGGGAATTGTGCATTATTCCTGTACCAAGGAAATCTGGAGCAGGATCCTGGTCACCTTCCACACCTCCAACAATCCTGCAGGCATTGAATATAATCTCAACACATCCAGAAAAAATTGTGGCTTCAGAATCTATACAAGCTGCTGTGAACAGGCGCATCAGAGAGTAAGATCATACATTTTTCTTGCTAGTTGAGTAACCTTTTGGCTCAAATCTTTCATTGAATGTATAGTGCGTCTTACCCAATTCATGCTAATTTTCATTTTTTCTGCATCACACTCTTCATGAAATTGGCTGACAAATCAAACATAAGGATTTTAAAATTAAGAAACAGGTATATCTTTTAATTTCCATTCAAGTGCTACAATCAGTTCCAATATTTTCCCATTTATTTACCTTAGATATTGTGGCTAAGTATTATAATTTATGTATAGATAAAAATTCTGAGACCTTTAACAATGAAAACCTGAGGGAGGCCCAATGTGCATAGCTTTTTCTGTGGTTCTGGGGCTATATATGAAATTCTTTTGCCTATATGGGACACTTCAAACTTTTTTCAAAGAGAGAAGGTCTGAGTACTTCCACATATTTAGCACCATTTGAGTCTTAGCAATATTAAAAATCTTTTGCTTTGTTTTAGTATACTTTGTCTGATTTTTTTTAGAAAAATAAGCTAATTTTACCATTCTTCCAAAGTGTAATAGGGGGCTGGCAAGTGGCATGGTGGTTTAGATGCCGGATTCCCACATGGATGACCACGATTTGAGTCCCAGACCTCGTGGCTTGCTTTTTTTTTTTTTTTTTTTCATTTTAGCAGTTTTTTAATAAGAACAGTAGATAGGACTATTTTACTCCTGCATCTTTTCGATCGTTCCTCCTTATATTTGCCCTTTTCATTTCCTACTTGGCGAGGCTTGGCTTTCCGTTCAAGGATCTTTTTGCGGTCTTTGTCCAGCTTTAGTCTAGTGATAACCACCTTGCTGGGGTGAATCCCCACAGGGACCGCTGTGCCATTAGCCTTTTCCCACTGCACCTGCTCAATATAGATGACATGTTTCTTCCTGTAAACTTGGACCACTTTGCCAATTTGCTGACCTTTATAGTGTCCTCACACAACCTGAACTTCATCATCCTTTCGGATGGGCATAGATCACACGTTGTACTTCTACCTCAGCTCTTTGGAAAGGGGGGAAGACATTATTTTCCTTCGGATGTGGGAAGGTGCATTGAAATGCCTTTTACGGTTCTTGCTTCGGTCAGAAGTCATGAAAGGATTGAACTTCATTTTGGCCGCTGCACCTCCGGCGATGGCAGCGCAAGAGAAAAGGTGGCTTGCTTTTTCACTTTTCCCCTCTTTCTCTCTCTCTCTCTGGTCAAATTAAATAATGATAATGATGATGATGATGAATGAAATTAAATAATTCTAAAAAAGGAAGTAGTTTTTAAAAAGTGTAATAGGCTTTTTTTTTAATTGAACTTCTATCATCTATATTTTCATTTCTTCTCACTTTTTTTTTTAAATAATTTTTTATTATTTTAATTTGACCAGAGACAGACAGTGTGTGTGTGAGAGAGAGAGAGGGAGGGAAAATGAGAAAGCAAGCCACCAGGTCTGGGACTTGAACGTGGTTGGCCATGTGAGAGTCCAGTGCCTTTAACTATCTTGCCACCTGCTGGCCCCTTCCCACCTTTTCTTTTTCCCTACGGTCTTAAGTATATAGTGTATCTTAATTTTTACCTTTCCTGTCACTCTCTACATCTTGTCCTTGAGGAGCCAAAACAAGATAAGATGTTAAGAGGGAAGTGAGTAGTATAAAAATTCTAGGTATTTATACATCCTAAGATAAAAGCAGATATATTACCTGTCACAGGTACCCTGAAAAAATTCAAGCCTCCCTTCATCGAGCACACTGCTTCCTTCCTGCTGGCATTGTAGCAGTGCTGAAGCAACATCCCAGATTGGTAGCTGCAGCAGTTCAGGCATTTTACCTGCGGGACCCCGTTGACCTGAGAGCCTGTCGTATTTTCAAGACATTCCTGCCTGAAACACGAATAATGACATCGGTATGATATCTCTTAAGTATATTTAATTTCTCTCACTGGAAAGAGTTAAAATGGGTCAGGTCCATAGCCTAGTTATTAAGGGAGTCAGAACTCACATGGCTAACTGTGGTTTGAATCTAAGCCCTATCAGCCTAAAAAACATGCCAAGTACATGTGTCCCAAATCCCAACAGGATAGAGAAATGGAGGAAAATGGATTGTGGTACAACCACACCCCACTGGGGGATACTTTCTCTCTTTCTGTCCCTGATGACCTCGTGTGCTCTGTACAATTAAAATACATATATTTGAAACATTAATGTCCTCCAGAAAAAATTTGAAATGTTCTTTTTCCTCATAGCAAATTCGAACACATTTTATCCTTTTTTCTTTTCTTTTATCCAGTGGAAGAAGTTTTAAAGAGACCTGACTTCCAGTTATATCTCAGTATTTCTAAGCTCTTTTGATGACTGTATTTTCCCTATTTCTATAATTACTTCCTTCTTAGCAATAAGATGTTTCATAGCAGAGAATTAAGAATTACTCTTCATCTTTTACCTCCCAGACTGCCCTATGATGTAACTAATGATAAGAATTCCATTAGTGGGGCCAGTGTGGTAGCATACCGAACCGTAGTGCTAGAATCCACACCACCAACCATAGGTTCAGATCTTTAGCATGGTTGACCTGAAATACACCAGGCATGTACACATGCCCAACATCCTGATGAGCTGGAGGCTAGGGGAAAGGGATCACAGTGCGATCAGACTTTGTTGAGAGTGTTTCTTTCTCACTCTCGTGTGCATGCAGGGTGTATTCTCTATCATGAGAAAATAAACTTTAAAAAGAAAAGAAAAGAAAAGAAAAGACATTCTATTAATGGCCGAGCTATGATAGCACAATCAGTAGGGCACCACTGCATAAGGCTGGGGCTCCATGGGAGGCCCAGGTTCAGTTCCTGGCCACGTATGGTAGTGTGTGCCTATAACCCTTGCTAACTGTGAGGACAGGGTAGGATCCTGACGTGGCAAGACATTGTCAAAAATACCCACCTCTGTCTTTCTCTCTCTCATTAAAGAAATAAAAGAGACTTTAACTAGTGATTACTAAAAGATAGTAAAGTTTATGGTATGTGAGTTATATCTCAATAAAGCTGTTACTGAAAGCAAGTAGACAGTGAATAGGTTGGATCTTCTTTCCATTCTACATTAATACGAAACTCATAAATGGACTTATTATTATGTTTAACTATTACATGATATTCAGAATTAATTGCAGGAAAATACATATTTTGTGTCCCAATGCGCAGGTCACTTTCACTAAATGTCTGTATGCACAGCTGGTTCAGCAAAGGTTTGTGCCAGACCGGCGGAGTGGATACATGCTGCCTTCTCCATGCCACCCCCAGTACCGAGCCCATGAATTGGGCATGAAGTTGGTAATGTTGAGCCACAAAATTTTATTCTCTTTTCTTATATAAAAGAACTCTTAACAGAGTAATGACATATCATAGAAAGTCTAGAATCATAGTACTAATGTGAGAATGTAGTAAAATGGGGCATTATTAATCAGAGGGAAGTTACAGTGGGATAACTACAAAGCCATTTGAAAAACTAAAATTGATTTCTTCATTCCTATTCCAAAATAAATTCCAAGTAGTTAAATTGAAACCATAAATTTGAAAAACAAAACAAAACACAGAAGAACTTTGTTTTTTAGATTTTTGCTATAGAGTGCTTATGCTCACAACATAGAGAAAGTAAGAAATCACCTCAGGGGGGATGGCCACATCATTCTCAAGCCACTGAGTCCAGGACTCAGGCTACACAGTTAGCCATGTGAGATCCTATGCCTTAACTAACACACCACCTGCTGATCCAGGAGAGGTTTTTTTTTTTTTTTTTTTAAAGAGATTTTTTTTATAAGGGGCGCTGATTTT
>NW_006207862.1:983627-989433 GCF_000334495.1 Tupaia belangeri chinensis
TTACTCTCAGGATTTTGGGCACGCATGCACATGATGTACCTGGTGTGAGTTTTAAGCCACTGGATCCAGGACTTGAACCACTGTCTACTACCTGGGAGTCCAGAAATGTAATCATTATGCCATCTGCTAGGCCTCAGGAGAACGTTTTACATTCTGAATAGGAAAGGTATTTCTAAACCTGACTTGAAACAAGAGCTATAAAAAAATAGATTGACAAATTTGATTATGTAAAAATTAAATATTTCTACATAGGAAGGGAAAACATCTACAGATAAAATAAAAATATAGCAAACCTGGAAAATGTGTACTGTATTTGTAATCTAAATGAAAAAGATCTGACTTCTCTAATATACAAAGTGTTTATATCAGTCAATATGAAAAAGATAATATTAACCAGTTAATTAAAAAGTGTTCAGAGGGCCAGCAGAGGATGTAATGGTTACATCACTAGACTCCGGTGTAGTCAACTACAGTTCAAATTCCAGACCTGGCGGCTTAAAACTCATGCTGGGTGTGTGTGTGTGCATGCCCAAAATCCCAAGAGGAGAAAGGAGGAAAGGAGGGGATTGTGGCATGAGTTCTCACTTTCTGTCCCTCAGTCTCTATCTGTCTCTCCAGCAAGCACACACACCCTGTAGCAAAAAATCTCTCTTAAAAAAAAAAAGTGTTCAAAGAAATTATGAACAGGTAGTCTACAAAAAAGGAAATATAAATGACTTTTAATTTAAATATGTAAAAAATATTGACTCCTGTTCACCAAAAAAGAAATGCAATTTAAAGCTACATAACTGATTTTCACCATTAAATTGGCAAGTATCAAAAAGTTTGATACTGGGACCAGCAGTTAGCATAATGGCTATGTCGCTGGTCTCCCACATAGTCGACCGCGGTTCAAGTCCTGGACCCGGCGGCTTAAACTCACGCCAGGCGTGTGTGTGTGCATGCCCAAGATCCCAAGAGGAGAATGGAGGAGAAGGGATTGCGGTGTGACCATCCCCCCAGGGGGGTGATTTCTCGCTTTCTCTCTCTCTGTCTTTCTCTGTCTTTCTGGTGAGTGCACATGCCCTATAGCGAAAACCTCTCCAAAAAAAAAAACGTTTGATACTTAGATTGCTGAGAATTATAGAGAAAAAGGTATTCTTGAGCATTGTTGATAGGAATATACGTTGATTCAGTCTCTTAGGACAATTTGGCAATATGCATCAATATTTTACATGCACAAACTCTACTTAGCATGTTTACTTCTAGAAATTTATCTTCCACATATTTTATAAGTGCACAAAGACAAGCATACTCATAATAGCATTTTTTGTGGTAGTAAAAGATTGGAGGACCAGCAGTTAGTGTAACAGCTATGTCGCTGGACTCCCATGTAGCTGACTGCGGTTCGAGTCCCAGACCTGGTGGCTTAAACTCACACTGGGCCCAAGATCCCGAGAGAATGGAGGAGAAGGGATTGTGGTGTGGCCATCCCCCCTGGGGGGTTAGATTTCTCGCTTTCTGTCTCTCTGTCTCTCTTTCTGGCGAGCGCAGCCCAGTCCCTATAGCAAAAACCTCTCAAAAAAAAAAAAAAAGATTGGGAACTACTTAAATGTCTATCAGCAGGGAAATAGTTAAAATAAATTGTGGTTGGGGCTGACAGGTGATGTGGTGGTTGAAGCACTGAACTCCCACATGGCTGACCATGGTTTGAGTCCCAGACCTATTGGTTGCTTTCTCACATTCACTCTCTCTCTCCCTGGTCAAATTTTAAAAATATTAATAATGATAATAAATAAAATTAAATAAATAATTCTAAAAAAAAAATAAATAAAAGTATGGCCTGTGGGCTAGCAGGTGGCGTGGAGGTTAGGGTGGCTGGATCTCATATGACTGATTGATTGGTTTGAGTCTGAACCCAGCAGCTTAAAAATCATGCTGGGCGTGTATGCATGTTCAAAATCCCAATAGGAGAATGGAAGAGAAGAGATTGTAGCATGGCCATTTTACCTCCTCTCTCCTTCTCACCCTCTCTCTCCTTAGTGAGTGTGCATACCCTATAGCAAATTTGAAAAACAACAAAAAAAGATAATCTATCCATGAAATGAGATGGATAAATTTGTATGCATCATATGATATGATCTCCAAGGTATATGGTTAAGTATAAAAAGCAAGGTGTAGACTAATGTGGATGCTACCATTGAGTGAAAAAGGGGTGAGTAGGAAGACATTGGGTTGTCAGAAAAGTCATTACATATTCTCTTCTGTTTTTCTATGCAAAAATGCATCATGACTTTTCCAACAACTCAAAATATGTACCCAGACAGACATAAGTCTGCCTGAGTGCACATATTACTTACGAAAGGAAATGCCAAGAAATTGGTAACAGAGTGATCAGTTTCCTCTAAAGTGATCAGGAAAGCTCCCTGTTTGAATTATTTTACCTTGTTTAATCTAAGGATTCATTAAGTAAAGTGATTCCCTTTATTATGGCTGAGGGAATTCTCAATTGATTTATAATTTCTATTAGCAAACATTTGTGAGCCTTATAATCAAAAAATAAGTTTAAATTTCCAATTTTGTATTCAAAAAAAAAGAATCTCCTTGAAAAGAATAGTAGTCTTTGTTTTCTGTTATTTTCTTTATGCTTTTCAGTATTTTACAGAGACCGAGAAACTTGTTTGGAAATTTATGTTTTTCATAAAATTCAAAAGTTATAAATGTTCACATGCCTATATATCTAGTCACCTAATTCTCAGTGTGGCTAAATGGAAAGAAAGCAACTTTATACAGCAATTTTAAAAAAATAACTTAATAAAAATTCTTCTTATCTAGGCTCATGGATTTGAGATTTTATGCTCCAAGTGTAGCCCACATTTTTCTGACTCCAAGAAATCCCTCATAACTACCTCTCCACTCTGGGCTGGTTTCCTTGAAAGCCTGAAAAAGAATGACTTCTTTAAGGTAGGAATTGCAATATATTTTTTTAAAGTATAAAATTGAGGGAAAATCAACTCAGTGATTTGAAGTCCTACTGCTCATATTTAAATGTGTAATATAGTTACAGATGCAAGAGTTAAAGGGGACCTTTCTAGTTCAGTGGTACTTAAGGTCATAGAAGGTAGTAATGAAGGAGTAACTGAACTCTCTCCAGTGTTAAAAAAAGCTAATACTATTTTGTATTCAGTGATAAAAGTTATTTGATGAACAACTTATAAAAAATGATAAAGCAAACATGAAGACACTAGATAAGAAAATTAGCAAAGATTTGCTTGCAAAATTAAGAAAATAAAAAGAACTAGTAGGGGGGCCGACAGGTGACATGGTGGTTGGGGGTGCTGGACTCCCACATGGCCAATTGTGGTTTGAGTCCCAGACCTAGCGGCTTGATTTCTCACTTTCTCTCTCTCATTCTGTCCCTCTCTGGTCAAATTAAAATAAATAAATAAATAAGTAAAGTTAAATAAAATAATTCTTTATTTAAAAAAAGAACTAGTAGGGTTGGCTCCATAGCCTATGGGTTAAGGGAGGCAGATCCCACATGGTTGACCAAGATTCAATTCTCACCTTCAGTGGCTTGAAAAACACACCAGGCACATGTGCATGCATGCCCCAAATCTCCGTGGGATGGAGAGATGGAGAAGAGATTGTGGTATGACCACACCCCATTGGGGGATGCTTTCTTCCTTTTTCTATCTCTGACAAATGTACATACCATCTGGCAATTAAAACAATAATCACTAGTAAATTTTTCTTAAAATAGCATTACAAGTTGTAAAGGTATGCATATGTACACAATGAGGAAGACTATCATGTATGTAAAAAAGATTATGAATGATATTCAGTGTTACTGTGATTATGGTAAAGTAAATATTCCTATACATTGTTGGTAACATTGTAAGTTGGTAGAACAATAATTGGAAAGTAATTTGTTAGCATGTTCTAAGAGCTATAGAAATGTTCAAATCAATACTTTCACTTGAATAATCTGTTTTTAAGGAACCATCCAAGAAGTAGTAAAGTCCGTAAGAATATGACGATTATAAAGACTGTATAGCAGGGCTGGCCCTATGGCCTAAGAGTTAAGAGGAGCCAGATCCCATATGGCTGACTGAGGTTTGAATCCCAGCCCAGTAGCTTTAAAAAAAAAACATGCTAAGCATGTGTGTTGCATGCTCAAAATCCTGACAGAAGAAATGGAGAAGGGATCACAGCATGACCATGCTCCATTGGAGGTGCTTACTCTCTCGTCTTCTATCATTCTGTCTCTTTCTAGCAGGCACACATGCCCTCAGGCAATTAGGAAAAAAAGATTATGGAGGCTGGCAGGTGGCGTGGTGGTTAAGTTACTGGTCTCCCACATGACTAATGATGGTTCGAGCTCCAGAACTGGCAGCTTGCTTGCTTGCTTGCTTGCTTTCTTTCTTTCTTTCTTTCTTTTTTTTTTTGGAGAGGTTTTTGGTATAGGGCGTGTGCGCTCACCAGACAGACAGAGAGAGACAGAGAGACAGAAAGCGAGAAATCACCCCCCAGGCGGGATGGTCACGCCACAATCCCTTCTCCTCCATTCTCCTCTCGGGATCTTGGGCACGCATGCACACGCACCCGGCATGAGTTTTAAGCCACCGGGTCCGGGACGCGAACCACGGTCAACTACGTGGGAGTCCAGTGACATAGCCATTATGCTAACTGCTGGTTCCCTGGCAGCTTGCTTTCTCACTTACTCTCTCTCTGGTGAGCATATGTGCCCTATATCAAATACAGTAAAAAAAGAAAAAAAGATTATGTAGCAATATGGAAACGTACTTATGATAGTATAATATCCTTTAGAGAATGTAAAGTATTGGATCATCTAGATGACATGTTGGTTAAGGCTACTGGATCCCATATCACTGACTAGGTAGTTCAAGTCCCAAACCTGGTGACTTGAAAAATATATAGGGCATAGAGCGAGACGGCTGGAGATGAGGGGCGGTAAGAGAGCCCCCGGCGGTACAGGATCGGGCCCCGGAGGGTGGTGGGAGTCTTGAGGAAGCCAGACCCCAAGTCTCTGCAGCTACTTTTTCGCGGCTGCCGCACATCCGAAGGCGCCGGATTGGCCGTTGGTCCTGGCCTTGGCTCGGGACCGCGGTTGAGGAAGAGTGCCAAAAAGATGGATGAAACTGTTGCTGAGTTTATCAGGAGGACCATCTTGAAAATCCGCATGACCGAAATGATGACAATCCTAAAAGCCTGGAACTTTTTGTCTGATAATGAACTTCAGACCATAAACTTTCGGCAGAGAAAGGAATCTTTGGTTCAGCACTTGATTCTGCTGTGCGAGATACTCAAGTTTATCAACATCAGAAAGTTTGGGATGTTTTTCAGATGAGTAAAGAACCAGGTGAAGATGTTGATCTTTTTGATATGGAACAATTCAAAAGTTCATTTAAGAAAATTCTTCAGAGAGCACTGAAATATTTTTTTAATTTCAAGGAAAGAAGTTTTAGCTTTAACAAAGAAATGCTAAGGAACTTTACTTAAAACTTAAAGCCAGGAAACTGGTTAGGATTCTGTTCAAATAGTAGGTACATGAATCTATCAGCAGCTCAAGACAGGACAAAAATCCTTAAAACTGGAAAACAAAACCTAGAAGAAAATCAGTGATATTTCAGACAAAAGTCATAAAATGCTGTTTCACCAGTTCAGTCTCATGTACTTAATTTATCTTCTGTTGTGGTTCAATCTTTCCAATTAAATTCTGGGACATAATATTCAGCTCCCGACTTGTCCCTACGATTACATTAGCCATTGTCTTAGTTTTTGAACTCTTATTTCTGTGCGTCTG
>NW_006207862.1:990216-991319 GCF_000334495.1 Tupaia belangeri chinensis
ATATATAGGGCATATGTGTGTGTGTGTGCACAGCTGTCCAAAATCTATTTTTTAATGCATGTATTTATTTATCTTCTGAAACATGTTTTAAATTAATTAATTTACATTCATTCCCTGAGCATTGTCACAGCATACAAAATGTGATTTCCCATCCAGAATACACTGCCTAGTGGCTTAATCATACATGTTATCATCAATAATTTTCCATTTCTAGTTTCATATATATATGTATATACTACTGCTATTTCTCATCCTCTGCCATTTCCCACCCTTCTCCCACACTATCTCAGGTGTCTACAGTTGTTTTCCATTCCTTTTTTTGCTCACATTTTATTGATTCACAAAATTTCTTAACTAATGTAACTACTTTAAATACCAAGTTTAGCTGGTATATACATATCTGAACACATGTCTGACTTTAAGCGTGAAACTCTAAGTAGAATGAATATACTATAAGGTAGCACCTAGCTGATGCTATATAGCTTACTACGGTCATTAAATAGTTATTTTTTAGTATATTTTTTTAATTTCAAGGAAAGAAGTTTTAGCTTTAACAAAGAAATGCTAAGGAACTTTACTTAAAACTTAAAGCCAGGAAACTGGTTAGGATTCTGTTCAAATAGTAGGTACATGAATCTATCAGCAGCTCAAGACAGGACAAAAATCCTTAAAACTGGAAAACAAAACCTAGAAGAAAATCAGTGATATTTCAGACAAAAGTCATAAAATGCTGTTTCACCAGTTCAGTCTCATGTACTTAATTTATCTTCTGTTGTGGTTCAATCTTTCCAATTAAATTCTGGGACATAATATTCAGCTCCCGACTTGTCCCTACGATTACATTAGCCATTGTCTTAGTTTTTGAACTCTTATTTCTGTGTGTCTGTATTTAATTGTCCTGGTATAGCAGTCCCTTGAGAACTTCTTGGAGCTCTGGTCTGGTGTTGGTAAATTCTCCCAGGTTTTGTTTATCTGAGAATGTTCTTGTTGTTTCTTCCCATATGAAGGATAATCTTGCCGAGTACAGTATTCTTGGTTGAAATTGCATTTCCCTTAACACTTTGAATATATTTTCCCATTCTTTCCTTGCTTGCATTGTTTCT
>NW_006207862.1:991633-994495 GCF_000334495.1 Tupaia belangeri chinensis
TTTACAAAGGTTTCTTGAAGGATTTCATGGAATAGATTATCAATTCCCTTATGAGTCTCTTCACCATCTAGAATACCAATTATCCAGATGTTTGTACATTTGATGGTATCTAGTATTTCTCATATACTATTCTCACTTTGGGGGCAATTTTCTCAGTCTTTGTGGTGGATTTTTCTAGGAAAGCAATATTTCACAGCTCAAGTTCAGTATCCATCTCAGGATGGGCAAAATCTTGAGGAGAATGGAGAAGAGATTGCAGTGTGGCCATCACGCTGCGGGAGGGAGGGGGGTCCTTTCTCTCTCTCTTCTCTCTCTTTCTTCCTCTGGCAAACGCATACCCTAGAGCAAATTTTTTAAAAAGGGGGTGCCAACAGATGATGTAGCAGTTACATCACTGGACTCCCATATGGTCAACCATGGTTTGAGTCGTGGACCTGGTGGCTTGAAAATTGCCCAGGCATGTGTGCGTAGGTGCCCAAGAACCCAGGAGGAGAATGGGGAAGGAAGAATTGTGGCTATTTCCCCAGGGGTGATTTCTCACTTTCCCTCTCTTGTCTCTGTCTCTCTCTCTCTCTGGCAAGAGCACATGCCCTAAGGCAAAAACCTCTTTAAAAACAAAACGGAAAGTGCTATGAATACCTCTATAAATATGCATGTAGCAAACTATAGTTACAGTGAGATTTTGCTACTTTTGATTTTGTTTTGAAAACTTTCCAAACTTTGTTTTATAAATCGATTATTGCTAATAGTTAATCAATGGACCGGCAGGTGGTGTGTTGGTTAAGGCACTGGATTCCCACATGGCCAATCACAGTTCAAGTCCCGGACCTGGTGACTTTCTTTCTTTTTTTCTTCATCATAATAAATGAACATTTATTAATTATATGCTCAGGGCATTACTCTGAAGTGAATAATGAACAAATAACTAGGTTTGGTAATATTTTGGTTCGAGCTCTCTATCCCTTTGAGAAGTTAAAACAGTTGAAAGACTGATCTGATTGCTGCAGACTAAGATTATTCCCATTCATTCTTTTTTTTTTTTTTTTAATATGGAATGCTTCACGAATTTGCATGTCATCCTTGTGCAGAGGCCATGCTAATCTTCTCTGTATCATTCCAATTTTGGTATATGTATGTGCTGCTGAAAAAAAAATGAACCGAGTGCTTGGTGGCTTGCTTTCTCACCTTCCTTCTCTCTCTCTGTCGCTCTCTAGTCAAATTTAAAAAATCATAATAATGAATGAAATTAAATAAAATATTTTTTTAAAAAGTTATTAGAGTATATTGTAATAAATTAAATAATAGAAAAGGGTAGAAAATCTTCCAAATTGGAGGAGGCCCTTAATGGTGCAAAGGATTAGGAGCCACTACATCTAGCCTAGTCCTGTCAATTGAAAAAACTGGAGTTCATTCAGGTACATAAAAGGCAAAACAGGAACTGGGACTTGGACCTGATGATTCCTGAACAATATGTTACATCATACACTGCTTCCCTGAAGAAGTCGCTGGTGAACTGGTTGTTTTAATGATATCATGTGAGTAATGTTCTGATAAACAATTACTTTTTTTAAGGGACTGCTGGAAGGTTCTGCTGCATACCAGGAAAGGCTAGAGATGGCAAAGAACTACTTCCAACTTTCAGTAAACCGACCAGAAGGGTGAGTTATAGTTAGGACTCCTACACAGTTAAATTGGTGGTTGGGTAATTCTTTTAAATAATAAGTTTGCTTGTTTTTGTTATTTGTAATCCGTTCATTTATTATAGCAAATACAGAAAGTTGTGAGAAGGAAATAAATTTTACCACCTTAATTTATTGTTTTCCAGTGTTTTTTTCCCAGTTGAGTTTTTTATTTATAGAAATTTTATGTTATATGTATTATTTTTACTCAATGTGATCTTATATTTTTCCACAGCATTGCAAAGTCTTTGTAAACACACACACATATGTATATATTTTTTAAGACAGAAATTTTTGCTATAGGGCATGTGTGCTCACCAGAGACAGAGACAGACAGACAGAAAGCAAGAAATTGCCCACCAAGGGAGATGGCCACATTGCAATCCCTTCTCCATTCTCCTCTCAGGATTTTAGACATGCATGCACAACAGACCCGGTTTGAGTTTCAAGCCATTAGGTCTAGGACTTAAACCATGGTTGGCCATGTGGGAGTTCAGTGAGGTAACGACTATGCCGTCTGCTGGCCCCAAATTTTTAAACAGTTTAAAACCCAAATGATATCTCCCTCTAAACCTGTTCTGGAATTCCAAATGTCTGGGTTTTTTCTAGAATATCTGAATTAATATCATAAACTTTTTATCAATGTATTTTAATAATACCACCATCCTCATTTCCTAGACCCCCTGGCTGTCTTTGGAGCTAGTCCATAGAGCCTGCTTAACATTATCGGGTGTTGCGTTCTTCTTTCTTATTGCTCTTCTACCTTAACTGTTTATTTATTTTACTGTGGCAGTACCTAAACTTGTCTCTCAATCTCTAGTGACTCTTTTCTCCTAATTCATCTCTTAGAGTCAGAATAACCTGCATAAAATATATCTCTAATCAGGGACCAGAAGATAGCATAATGGACTCCCACATAGTTGACTGGTTTGAGTCCTGGACCTGACAGCTTAAAACTCATACCAGGCATATGTGCGTGCATGCCCAAGATCTCAAGAGGAGAATAGAGGAGAATGGATTGTGGCATAGCCATCCCTCCGGGGGCTGATTTTTCACTGTCTGTCTCTCTTTCTCCCTGGCTAGCACATGTGTTGTATAGCAAAAATCTCTCCAAAAAACAAACAAACAAACAAAAAAACAAAAAATATATATATGTATATATACATATATACATATATATATA
>NW_006207862.1:994519-1005956 GCF_000334495.1 Tupaia belangeri chinensis
CATACAATTTCCCTCTCCTAAATACTAAATAATGTTAGAGATCGTAATAATGAAAAATTACAAGCAGTTGATGTATCTATCAATAGTGGATTGGGATCAGCAGATGGCATAGTGGTTAAGGCACTGGACTCCCACAATGCCAGTTGTAGTTTGATTCCCAGACTTGGCGGCTTGAAACCGGGCCAGGTTTGTGTGTTTGTGTCCAAAATCTCAAGAGGAGAATGGAGGAAAAGGGATTGCATTGTGGCCATCATCCTGGGGGGTGATTTCTCACATTCTCTCTCTCTGTCTCTCTAGTGAGCACATGTACCCTATAGCAAAAAAATTTCTCTACAGAAAAAAATAGTAGATAGATGAATTGCAATATATTTGTATGGTAGACTACTATCCAATAGTTAACCTGAGATTAACTAAATATACATTTATCTATTTCAAGATTTCTCATTTACGGGACCAGCAGTTAGTGTAATGGCTATATTGCTAGATTCCCATGTAGTTCGAGTCCTAGACCCGGTGGCTTAAACTCATGCTAGGTGCATGTTCGTGCGTGCCCAAGGTCCTGAGAGGAGAAAGGAGGAGGAGGGATTGTGATGTGGCCATCCCTCCGGGGGGGTAATTTCTCGCTTTCTGTCTCTGTCTCTCTCTGTCTTCCTGGTGAGCATACGCACCCTATAGCAAAAACCTCTCCAAAAAAAAAAATTCTCATTTACTACCTCTACCAGTAAATAGCAGTAGCATTCCACTCGTTAGTTGTCACAACCAATCTAAATAAGTAGATTTTTAAAATATAATATGGGGCCAGCAGGTGGTGTGGTGGTTAAGGGCACTTGACTCCCGCATGGCCGACTGTGGTTTAAGTCCTGGACCTGGAGGCTTGCTTTCTCACTTTCCCCCTCTTTCTTTCTCTGTTGCTCCCTCTGGAAATATTTTTAAAAAATAATAATAAAGTTAAATAAAATAATTCTTAAAAATATATACATATATATAACATTACGGGGCCAGCAGGTAGTGTAGTAGTTAAGATGCTGGACTCCCATATGGCCGACCATAGTTCAAGTCCTGGACTCAGTGGTTTGAAACTCATGCCAGATGCATGTGCGTGCATGCCCCAAAATCCTGAGAGGAGAATGGAGGACATGGGATTGCAGCGTGGCCATCCCCGCAGGGAGTGATTTCTTGCTTTCTTTTTCTGTTGCTGTCTCTATAGAGAGTGGATGCGCTCTATAGCAAAAATCTCTCTCTCTCTCAAAAAAATATATACACATAATGTTAAGCAAGAAAAGCAAGTTGTAAATATGTACAATATGAATGCCATATATATGTCACACACACATACATAAAAAATTTTAGAATACACAAAATACTATGTATTAGTCATTTATTCACAAGTATTAATTGAGCACCTTCAATGTGGCAAGCCCTGTACCAGGTGCTAGGGATCCAAGTGAACCCCAGATGTCCCTGCCCTTATGAAACTTACATGCTAGTATTGGAGAAAGACAATAAATTATACAGTGATGTTAGATGGTGATAAGTGCGAGGAAGAAAATGCGGTGCATGGGGAGAAGGAGTTAGAGGTTGCTCTTTTAGATAGGTTGGTCAAAAAACACTTTCCTTTTTCTTTTTTTTAAGTTTTTTCCCATAGGGCACATGTGCTCCACCAGAGAGAGACAGAAAAGTGAGAAATCACTCCCCTCCCCCTGTAGGGTATGGGTATGCCACAATTCCTCTTCCTCCAGTCTCCTCTTTGGATATTGGGCATGCACGTACACATGCCCAGGGTGATTTCCAAACCACCGAGTCTGAGACTCGAACCTCGATCAGCCATGTGGAAGTCCAGCACTTTACCCACTATATCACCTGAGGGTCCAAAAGAATGATTTTTCTCATGAGGATTTTTTGTTTTGTTCTGTTTTAAAGTTTTTGCCATAGGACATGTGCACTTGCCAGAGACAAACAGTAAGAGGAAAAATGAGAAATCACCTCCCAGGGGGACAGCCACATCTTCTCCTTCATTCTCTTCCTAGAATTTTGCACATACACACATATGTGCCTGGTGTGATTTTCAAGCCACCAGGTCCAGAACTTGAACCGTAATCCACCATATGGGAGTCTAGTATCTTAACCACCATACCACCTGCTGGTCCTCCCACAGAGGTCTTTTTTTTCTTTTTTGAGAAGAGACCTTAAGTGACAGAGTAAGGCATTCAGATATTTGGGGGAAATAACAGACCAGAAAAAGAGAACAAGCACCAAATACAGCATAGAATCATGAACACACACTGAGGCTCAGAGGGATATTCATGAAAGCCACGCCTCTGGGCAGTAGGAGAAATGATTAGGATAAACAGTGGTGGCCATCAGAGGAAACAGCTTTATCTACCATACTTTTATTTGTTGTTATTTTTCTTCTTCTTTTTTCTTCCTTCCTCTTTCTTCTTCCTTTCTCTTCTCTTCCTTCTCTTCCTCTTCTTCTTCCTCTTTCTCCTCCTCTTTCTCCTTTTCCCCTTCCTACTCTTCTTTTTCTTGACAAGTGTGCTCGCCAGAGAGAGACAGGGAAAAAGAGAGGGAGAGAGAGGAATCACCCCCTAGGTGGTATGGCTATGTCACAATCTCTTCTCCATTCTCCTCTCAGGATTTTGGGCACATACACACACTCGTGGTAAGTTTCTCAGGCTGCCAGCCCAGGAGTTGAGCCAGTCAGTGAGCCCAGATTCACATGCCTTAACCACCACACCACCAGCTGGCCCTCCAATACTTTTAAAAGAAATACATGAATATGTTACTATTTTAATTTTTTTGCATTAAATGTATATATGTAATCACACGTTTAGACTAAAAATATGTATAACATACTGAATTCTGGGAACGGGACCCAAGCCTACCAGGTGGCTACTAACCTTCCAAGCACTAGTGCTACTTGTATGCCGTCATGGCTGGGCTATATCTCTCTTTTTCTTTTTCTTTTTTTTAAACTTTTCCTATGACTCTTCTTATCATTTGATATTCCTGAATGAGTTTATATTTTGCCTTTTACTAGGATAATTTTTGTATTTCTTTATCCTGGTAATGTTACATAGTGTGGAGTAGGGACAATTTTCTATCAACCCACATGATCTTGCATGGCATAAAAATGTTTATTAATGGAAGTCCGTTATACAGCTTGATTTGCTCCATTCTAAATATTACTTAAGGCAGGGTTCCATTTAGATATATAAATTGTTCCATCTAAATAACAAGCCACGTTACCATGATAGGAGAACTCAGTCATGATATCCATAAATTTGGCATATTTCCTCATCATATTATTATAGGAGGAGCATAAAATAGTATCAGGAGACTTGACATCAAGCCTTTGTTCTAACTGAATGAGGTTGCAAACATTATAGAACTTCTCTGAGCTCTAGTTTTCTTATCTGTAAAACAAGATTATTATCTCCTTGTAATGGTAATTAGAGGATGAAATAAGAAAATGTACTTAAAGCTAAAATAGCACATACTATATGCTGGATTGATTTTAATTCACACTTTTGTCTGGGTCTTCTTTTTCCATGTAAAAATATATATACAAGTTAAATGGGTTGTATTAATACTAAATCAGGGAACCAGCAGGTGGTGTGATAGTTAAGGCGCTGAACACTCCCACATGGCCGATCACAGTTCAAGTCCTGGACCTGGTGACTTGCTTTCTCACTTTCTGCCTCTCTCTTTCTCTCTCTCTTTGTGTCTCCCCCTGGTCAAATTAAAGTAAATGAATGAATAAATAAAATTCAATGAATAATTCTTAAAAAAAAAAAAAAAACCTAAATCAGCAGGTTCATAATGGTGTCCCATGGAGTCTACTGCAGAGCCAAAAAGAGAAGGCAAATGGGTAGGTCTCTGTGCCTCCATCCTCTTTAATTAAAGCCATTTTTTTTAAGAATTAGTTTATTTGACTTTATTTATTATTATCATTATTATTTTCCAGTTTGATCAGAGACATCCTCTTAAATTGAAGCCATTTTTTTTTTTAAGAATTAGTTTATTTGACTTTATTTATTATTATTATTATTATTTTCCAGTTTGATCAGAGAGACACAGAGAGAGAGAAAGTGAGAAAGCAAGCCACCAGGTCTGAGACTTGAACCGTGGTCGGCCATGTGGGAGTCCAGCGCCTTTAACCACCATGCCACTTGCTGGCCCCAAATTAAAGCCATTTTTGTTTGAGCTCTTTCTATATCAGAGTTACTGGGTGCCAGCCATGTATCCTATGGTTAAGGGAACCAGATCCCACATGGCCAACCATGGTTCAAATCTTAGCTTCAGGGGCCTGAAAAACATGCAAGGCACATGTGTATGCCTGCCCGGGATCTCAGTACGTTGGAGGAATGTAGAAAAAGGGATTATTGTGTGACCACACCCCATTAGAGGGTGCTTTTCCCTCTGATTCACTCCCTTCCTCTCTGGTGAGCACACAGGCCCTCTGGCAATAAAACAAAACAAATTAAAATAGAGTTCCTGGTGAAGTTGGCTCTCTGAGTAGCACCATGGTGGTTGGCAAGAAAAAGTGCCTTATGAAAGGCAGCAAAAAGGGAGACAAGGAAAAAATAGTTGATGGGTAGGAGATGATTGGTATGACATGAAAGCACCTGCTATGTTCAACATACAAAATAGTTTTCAAGGAACCAAAATTGCATCTAATGGCCTTAAGGGCCATGTGTTTGAAGTGAGCCTTGCAGATTTGCAAAATTATGAAGTAGCATTTAGGAAATTCAAGCTAATTACTGAGGATGTTCAGGGCAAAAACTTCCTGACTAACTTCCATGGCAGGTATCTCACCGTGACAAAATGTGTCCATGGTCAAAAAATGGCAGACCATGGTTGAAGCTCATGTCAGTGTCAAGACTATCAATGGTTATTTGCTTTGTCTCTTCTGTGTTGGGTTTACGAAAAAACTCAACAATCAGAATGAAAGAGCTCTCATGCCCAGCATCAGCAGATTCACCAAATCCAGAAGATGATGGAAATCATGACCTGGGAGGTACAGACAAATGACTTGAAAAAAGGGCTATAATAAATAAACTGATTCCAGACAGCATTGGAAAAGACACAGAAAAGTCTTGCCAATCCATCTACCCTCTCCATGATGTCTTCATCAGAAAAGTAAAAATGCTGAAGAAGCACAAGTTCGAATTAGGAAAACTCATGGAGTTTCATGGTGAAGGTAGTAACTCTGGAAAAGCTACTGGGGATGAGATGGGCACCAAAGTTGAATGAGCTGCATGCCGGGCGCATGTGCGTGCATGCCCAAGATCCCAAGAGGAGAATGGAGGAGAAGGGATTGCGGTGTGGCCATCCCCCCGGAGGGTGATTTCTCGCTTTCTGTCTCTCTGTCTCTCCCTGTTTGTCTGGCGAGCGCACGTGCCATATAGCAAAAACCTCTCCAAAAAAAAAGTTGAATGAGCTGGTGGATATGAACCACTAAGCCAAGAATCTATTTAAAGTTTAGACTTAATAGTGACAAATAAAAAGTCCTATTTGTGACAAAAAAAAAAAAAAGCAAATTAGACTAGCTAATCCCTATTAGCTTTAAAAATACTGTATTATGATTATTATAGACTCTCTTAAAAGGAAATACTCTTCTTTTTTTATAGCTGTCTTGCTATGAGCCCAGGTGAAGAAATCCTAACCTTGTTACAGACAATACCAATTAATATTGAAGAGCTTAAAAAAGAAGAAGATAATCTTCCCCAAGAGGATGGTAAGTGATGGGCTAGAATAGAGTGAAAAACTTAGAATTAACACATTCCACTGTCTCACAGGGTCCTTTCCTGGAAGTAGCTGCATTGTGGGATAGCAATATTTTGCTTTCTTTTTTCAGATGACCAGTGGTTAGATCTCTCACCAGATCAGCTGGACCAGTTACTACAGGAAGCTGCTGGCAAAAAAAAGTCAAAGGCCATTTCCAAAGAGGAGGAGGATCAGAACTATGACTTAAGTCAAGTCTCAGAGAGCATGAAAGCTTTCATATCCAAAGTCTCCACCCACAAGGGAGCAGAGCTGCCCCGGTAATTGGTATTTAATTATAAATTTCTAAATAGTTATAACCAAAATGTTGAAGTCTTTCAGTCATTGCCTTTCCTGTTCTTTTTCTTTTCTTCTTTGTTGAGGAAATGATTTTTTTTCTCTCTTTTTGTGACTCTTACTGTGATCACTTATATGAAGTCAGATTTCTAGTAGCCTGATCCTTTGCAGTCCTTGAGGTAATCCAGAAAGAACACTCAACAGATCTAAAAGCCACTATCTAGAACCATGCAGGAAAACCATGTACTTTGCATTTAAGTTTTACTCAGCATCTTTTGGACTTTTTTTTTTTTTTGAGAGATTTTTTCTATGGGGCACGTGCGCTCACCAGAAAGACAGAGACAGAAAGCGAGAAATCATCCCTCAGGAGGGATGGCCACGCTGCAATCCCTTATCCTCCATTCTCCTCCCGGGATCTTGGGCACGCATGCACATGTACCTGGTGTGAGTTTAAGCCACCAAGTCTGGGACTCGAACCGCAGTCGACTTCATGGGAGTCCAGCAACATAGCCATTATGCCAATTGTTGGTCCCTCTATTTTTTAAGAATTACTTTATTTAACTGTAGGTATGTATGTATGTATTTTAATTTGAGCAGACAGGAAGAGGGGGGAAGAAAGAGAGAGAGTGAGAAAGCAAGCCACCATGTACAGGACTCGAACCATGGTCAGCCATGTGGGAATCTAGCACCCTTAACCACCATGCCACCTGCTGTTCCTACCTTTTGGATGCTTAATGTCTAGCTCTTAGTAAGCTCAGACTTCTTTTTATATATATTTTTTATTTTAACTTTATTTATTATTATTGTTACTTTCCATTTTGATCAGACAGACACACAGAGAGAGGGAAAGTGAGAAAGCAAGCCACCAGATTCAGGACTTGAACCAAGGTTGGCCATGTGGGAGTCCAGCGCCTTTAACCACCACGCCACCTGCCGGCCCCAAGCTCAGACTTCTGATCTCCTGCCCCACAAGCAGAGTGGGAGCTGTAAACTCAAGGGGATAAAGGAATTCATCAAGAGCAAAAATAGTAACAGAAGAAATATAAAATTACATTTAGTGAATAACACCAAAAAGAGGTAGATAAATATTGCTTGCATAGCAAATATATCTTTAATATGATGCCCTTGAGCCTAATGAAAAGATTAAATTTTTTAAGTCTGCCAGAAGGCAAGTATGCTTGCCAGAGGGAAACAAAAACAGAGAGAGAAAAAAGCACCTCACAATGGGGCACGGTTATACTGTGTTCCCTTCTCCACCTCTCCACCCTATCAGGACTCTGGGCACATGTGCATGCACATGCACCCAGCTTATTTTTCAAGCCACCAGGTCAGGATTCAGACCATGGTTGGCCATGTGGGATCTGACTCCCTTAACTACAAGTTTATAGGGATGGCCCAAAAAAAAATTAAAATTTGAGGGGCCAGCAAGTGGCATGGTGGTTAAAGGTGCTGGACTCCCACATGGCCGACCATGGTTCAAGTCTCGGATCTGGTGGCTTGCTTGCTCCCTTCCTCTCTCTCTCTCTCTGTCTCTCTCAGATCAAACTGGATAATAATAATGATAATAATAAATAAAGTTAAATAAAAATAATTCTTTAGAAAAAAAAAAAAGATTAAAATTTGAGACCCACAGGTGGTGTGGTGGTTAAGGGCACTGGACTCCCATATGGCCAACCATGGTTCAAGTTCCAGACCTGGTGGCTTGCTTTCTCACTTTCTCTTGCTCTCGTTCACACTCTGTCTTTCTCTGGTCAAATTTTAAAAAATAAAGTTAAATGAATAATTCTTTAAAAAAATTAAAACTCATGTTCAGCATTTTCTCATTGCAAAAGCAGGTATAAAGACCAACAGGTGGCATGATGGTTAAGGCACTAGACTTCCAAATAGCCAACCATGATTTGAATCCTGGCCCTGACTTCTTGCTTTTTCACTTTCCCTCTCTCTCTCTGTCTTCCTGGTGAGTACAATTGCCCTATAGCAAATCAAATAATAATAAAATTGAATAATTCTTTTTTAAAAAAAAAGATAGCAGGAGTAAGATCAGCAGATGGTGGGGTGGCTAAGGCGCTAGATCCCACATGGCCAACTTCACAGTTCAAGTCCCTGACCCAGCGTGCCCAAAATCCCAAGACAAGAATGGAGGAGAAGGGATTATGGCATGGCCATCTCTCCCCTCCCACCACCACATTCTACCCCCAGGAGAAGATTTCTCACTTTCCCTTTCTTTCTGTTGTCTCTCTTTGTCTCTGGTGAGCTCATGTGCTCTATGGTGAAAATCTTAAAAAAGAAAAAGAGAGAGAGAGAAAGGAAACAGGAATAAAGCTAGCTGGTGGCACAGAAGTTAGGATGGCTAGATCCCACATGGCTGACTGTGTGGTTCTAGTTCCAGATCGAGCGGCCTGGAGACCACACTGGACTTTGGTGCATGCCAAGAATCCAGAGGGGAGGAGGGAAGAGAGGGCACTGATGCATGGCTGTCTCCCCACCGTGGGGATGGGGAGTTCTCACTTTCCCTCTATGTCTCTCAGTCTTTCTCCAGTGAGTGCACACATCTTATATTAAAACTAAAAAAAAAGAAAGAATACAGGAATAAGGGAAAGTATGTTCTTAATTACTTTTTTAAGCTTTAGTTATTAGGATAAGCTTTCATTAAATTAGCTCAAACAAATAACTTTTTTTGCTAATGCTAGATGTATCTTGTGGGACATAAAGAGTGAGTAGGTTTCTAAATCAGCATAACTTACATGTGCATAAAAAATACAGTTGTTTCTTTTCTTTATACTTTCCCATTTTTATTGTCCTGTAAGGCCATTAAACATAAAGATTTTTAAAACTTAAACTATAGTTTTCCTTGCTGTACCTCTTTTGAGATAGTATCTTAGTAGTTTTCCTAAGAATGGTACCACTGTATAAAAAGTTTCAATTAGCTATATTCAGAATAAATTATCTTTTGTTCTTTATTCTTACAGAGAACCTTCCGAGGCTCCAATCACTTTCGATGCAGATTCTTTTCTTAATTATTTTGATAAGATTTTAGGTAAGTTACAGTATGATGTTTACTTTCATTTTGAAACTATAAATAATATGGCTATTGCTAGAGCATTGGAGTATTTAAATCTCAAAAGCCAAAATAGTTGCTCTTTCATGGTTTTGTTTTGCTTCAACCATGAATTCTTGCCCTGTTGAATGCTTTTATAGAGGCTGGTTAGTGCTTTTTTTTTTTTGAGAGTGTTTTTTTGCTATAGGGTGCATGCGCTCGCCAGACAGACAGACAGAGACAGAGAGACAGAAAGCAAGAAATCACCCCCCAGGAGTGATGGCCACGTCGCAATCCCTTCTCCTCCATTCTCCTCTCAGGATCTTGGGCACACACGCACACGCGCCCGGCGTGAGTTTAAGCCACCAGGTCCGGGACTTGAACCGTGGTCGACTATGTGGGAGTCCAGCAACATAGCCATTACGCTAACTGCTGGTCCCGAGGCTGGTTAGTGCTTAACGTAGTAGCTGCTCATTAAATATTTGTCGAGGGATAAATAAATAAATAAATAAATAAATAATTAAAAAGAGGCCGGCAGATGGCATCGGTGGTTAAGGGTGTTGGACTCCCACATGGCTGACTGCGATAAAGTCCCAGACCTGGCAGCTAGCTTTCTCACTTTCTATCTCTCACACACTCTTGTTCCCTCTCTCACTCTCTGGTTTAATTTAATAAATTAATTAATTTTTAAAAATTAAATATTTGTCAAGGGGCCAGCAGGTGGCATGGTAGTTAGGATGGCTGGACTCTCACATGGCTGAACATGGTTCGAGTCCCAGACCTGGCAGTTTGCTTTCTTACTTTCCTTCTCTCTCTGTCTTTCTCTGATCAAGTTCAATAAAGTACATTTTTAAAAAATGACCATGAATAAAATTAAATAATTATTTTGTAAAAGTTTGTTTCAATATTTGTCGAGTGAGTGAATATGTTTAGCCTATCTACCTTGGTTACCATAGTGTATTATTTTTCCCTCTTTAGACTTACTATAGTTATAGATCAATAAGGAAGAGACAACCAGCCCAATTAAAAATCATTATATAAAACAAGCAAACATAAAAAATTGTTATATAGGGTTAACCAGTGGAGTAGTGGTTAAAGTGGCTGGATTCCACATGGCCTACTGTGCAGTTCAAGTCTCCAACACATTGGCTTGGAAAAAAAGACAGGCGTGTGTGTGCGTGCACACCTGAAATCCCAAAAGGAGAAATGGAAGAGAGGGGGTTGTGGTGTGACCACCTACCATGGCGGGGGAATGCTTTCTTACTTTCCCTCTCTCTCCTTCTGTTTCTCTGTCTCTTTCTAGCAAGCACATGCATCCTCTCGCAAGTTAGAAAAAATAATCATTGTATATGTATATGTACAGAATTGCATGGATAAAGGTCTGAGCACATAGCGACTATTAAAAGATGCTTAGCTCTGAGGAGAGAATGAGATATGAGACAATACCTCAGTATTCCTTCAATACTTATATCAAAATATACATGTATTATGTAGTTTTTTAATTTTTTAAGATTGCAGTTCATTGAGTTCCTTTTTAAAGCCGAATCTTTTATCTCTGCATGTGTACTTTTTTACAAATATGTGCCAGGATTACCTTTGTAAGTAAAGTAAAATAGCGAAGTAGTTTGTCCTAAAAGGAGTATTAGTCCTTTCTTGGGACCAGCAATTGGCATAATGGCTATGTTGCTGGACTCCCATGTAGTTGACCACGGTTTGAGTCCCGGACCTGGTGGCTTAGACTCATGACAGGCACGTGTGCATGTGTGCCCAAAATCCCAAGAGGAGAATGGAGGAGAAGGGATTATGGCATGGCCATTTCCCTCAGGGGTGATTTCTTGCTTTCTGTCTCTCTCTCTTTGTGGTGAGCACATGTTTCCTATAGCAGAAACCTCTCCCAAAAAAGGGAGTATTAGTCATTTTCTATGGGTAATATTCTAATTCTTTTGTTATATGTAATTGCTCTAAAAAAATTTACCAAGTGGTTCCTCCTGTGTTGGGGTCTGTGTAGGGCCAGGCCCTCAGGCTTCAGACTCCGACGATCTGGATGAGGAAGAGTTTGAATGTTTGGACAGTGATGATGACTTGGACCTTGGAACACAGGAGCCTGAGGAAGAGACTACTCTGAAAGGAACTCTTGATGATCTCAAGTCATACATGGCCCAGATGGACCAGGAACTAGCACTTACCAGCATTGGCAAAAGTTTTACCACCCGAAAACAAGTGGTACGTGTGTTTTTAACGTCTTTATCTCCCTAAGTCTATTTATTTAGGATAGCTAAAACATATTTTATCTTGACTTTTCTTTTCTTGTTTTGTATAAGATAAATAAAAATACTC
>NW_006207862.1:1005987-1045082 GCF_000334495.1 Tupaia belangeri chinensis
ACTTTGGTAGGATGAAGAATTAAAATTTTATTGTCCTAAGCATGAGCTAAATTATATGACCTATTCTATGTTATCTACCAGGATTTAAAATAAAGTCATTTAATGTGCTTAGTATGTGGTGGCATGCTACTACTACTAATAGCCTAAATGGATATTAAAAGAGAGAGGATTGTAAATATCTAAATAACTTTCAAGTTGTAATGTTTGTGTTTCCCTAATTTAAAGCCAGATTTCAAATTCATCTCCCATTCCTGTTTTCATCCTAGTTTTTATACCAATACTGTCTAACCCTAGACAGAGGCATTACAGAAAGATGAAACCCAGCTAGCTCAGCCATCTACTGCAAAGGTTTCCCGTTAACCAGTCATCCTTATGGCATAGAATTAATGTGTGAACCAAATCAGACAGCAGTAAAACCTATAATATGTCCTTAATTAATGTTGATTCACTTTGCTTTGATTATCTAAAGCACATTTAAAACTGTAATCATTTTCAGTTCTGCCAAAACCTGATTGAAACCATACATTAGCTTTATGTAAAATAGTATTTCTTTCCTTTTGGGGCTAGCAGTTAGCATAATGGCTATGTCGCTGGACTCCCATGTAGTTAACCGCGGTTCGAATCCCGGACCTGGTGGCTTGAACTCACGCCAGGCATGTGTGCTTGCATGCGTGCCCAAGATCCCGAGAGAAGAATGGAGAAGGGATTGCGGCGTGGCCATCCCCCCTGGGGGGTGATTTCTCGCTTTCTGTCTGTCTTTCTGGCGAGTGCATGCACCCTATAGCAAAAACCTCTCTCCCCCCCCCAAAAATAGTATTCTTTCCTTTTTATTTATTTATTTTGTTAAGGTTTTTGCTATAGGGCATGTGCGTTTACTGGAGAGAGACTGAGAGAGGGAAAGTGAGAAATTACCCCCAGGAGGTATAGCCACACTGCAATCCCTTTCCCTCCATTCTCCTCCTAGTATTTTGGGCATGCGTGCACATGCACCCACCATGATTTTCAAGCTACTGGGTCCAGGACTTGAACCACAATTTGGACTCCCACAGTTGGCCATGTGGGAGTCCAGCGCTTTAACTACCATACTACCTACTGGCCCCAAAATAATATTTCTTGAATTTTAATAAAAATATAAACCACCTAAGGATATTGTTAACAATATAGGTTCTGGTTAAGCAAATCCAGAAGGAACCCTGAGATTTTCCATTTCTAAGAAATCTCGAAATGCAGATGCTGCTGGGGCATGGACTACACTTTGAGTAACAAGGGTATAAAGGTCTATAGATCAAGCTGTAATTGTTCAAATGCTTTTCCCAACCTTTGAAATCAGAAGCCCAACTAACAATTCAGAGTCTTTTTGGTTTGTGCCCCAAAGCCTCATGTTTTTATTTTAAGCTTTTCTACTGTGGGAGAAGGGGGATATCTAACTTCTTTCATTTAGAACAAAATTTAGATTCTTATCTCTTCCCTATGTTTATTTCTTTTAAAAGTTTCAGGGTAACTTAAATGTGTTTAAGTTTAATTTTTGTGTTTTTTAGGCTATTTCAAAATAAGGATGAAATTTGTTCAATTTGTAGAAACTTTTCCTAGAAAGAAATGTATTATAATCTTTAGACTCAAGTTTTAATACGTTAAATTATAGCTTATTAGACTTCATTTTTACTTTATATTACAAAGAATAAGAAATTTTCTTTTTAATTTGGAATCAACAATTTATTGTTGCTTAGCTTTGTATTCTAACCACCATCCAACCTAATGATATATCATCCCATGATTTTCTTTTTCTTCCATGAATAAGGAACCTGAATCCCCGACTGCCAAAAATAATTCAGATGAAGAAGAGTCAGGTACAGGAGAACCTGCTCTAGCACCGGTCGATGTAGACCTGAATCTGGTTTCAAATATATTGGATTCCTATAGCTCCCAAGCTGGTCTGGCAGGGCCTGCTTCCAACCTTTTACAAAGCATGGGGGTGCAGCTGCCTGACAACACTGATCACAGAACCTCAAGTAAGCCAAGGAAATATTAACCAGCATTCCTTCTTCTTTTTGAATAAATACCTAGTCTCTTTCTGTTTGTGTCAAGTTTCAGTTACTCATTTAGTAAAAATGTTTATTCACTGCAAGTTTCATAGATTGACTTCTTCCTGAGTCTCAAATGTTGTTGTCTCTGCACAGGTCTTTGCAATCTCAACCCTAGGGTGCACATGAGATTTTGAAGTTAGCAGGATAGAATCAAGCCTCTGACCAGCCTGTGAGATGAGATGTACAGCCTATACACAATACAGCCTTGGTGTAATTCACAGTGTTTCATTTCTCCCTTACCCATATCCTCCCTTATCCTTAGGTCAAAATTCTAAGCTAGCAGATTCGGCTTTGAAGATTTATTCACTTTTTTTTTGTAGGTCTAATGAGCTATAACATGCATATAGTAAAGTACACAAGTCTGATGAATTCTGCATGTATGTACCTAAATCAAAACATAGAATTTATTTTTAAAATAACAGCCAACTTGAAATAT
The DNA here is from genome assembly GCF_000334495.1 of Tupaia belangeri chinensis. Taxonomy (NCBI): domain Eukaryota; kingdom Metazoa; phylum Chordata; class Mammalia; order Scandentia; family Tupaiidae; genus Tupaia; species Tupaia belangeri. The sequence continues at coordinate 1,008,508 of NW_006207862.1, forward strand.
AATGCATATACAAAAAAATTGACCCTTTTAAAGAATACAATTCAGTGGTTTTTAGGAATTAATGAAGTTGCTCAACCAACAGACTATCACTGTCTAATTCCAGAATTTTCATCAACCCACAAAGAAACCCCAAACTCTATACTCATTAACAATTATTCCCTATTTTCTCTCTTTCCCATCTCCTAAAAACCAGTGATCTACTTTCTGCCTCTATGGATTTGTGTATTTTGGACATTCCATACATTGATATAGTACCTTTTTAAATTAATTAACAGAAGTTTGATATTCAGTATAACTGATAAACTCTAAGATGATACATGTTTTTTTTTGTGATTCTTAGAATGACTCTTCTAAAAAGAATCAAGTCTTATCTACAAACAGTTCTATATATTGATCATGTTTTTATAATCTAGGTCTTGGCTTTGCCCTTACTGTATTCACTGTTTCCTCTGTTGTGTACATTGGAGATGCCCTTGCTTACTATATCTTGCCCTCTGAAAGTGAAGATAACGGAAGTAATTTCATACTGCCCTCTGTCCAGCAACCAGGGAAGGAGTTAGAGAGAAGGGTATAGGAGAAATCCTATTTGGGAAACTATTGTCACAAGTTCTATTTGGTCCCTTTTTTTTTTTTTTTGGGGCAAACTAAATATTACCAAACTCCTTCTCCTCCTCCCTTTTTTTTTTTTTTTGGGGGGTTTTTGGTATAGGGCACGTGCGCTCGCCAGAAAGAGAGAAACAGAGAGATAGAAAGCGAGAAATCACCCCCCAGAGGGGCTGGCCACGCCACAGTCCCTTCTCCTCCATTCTCCTCTCGGGATCTTGAGCATGCACACACACGCACCTTGCATGAGTTTAAGCCACCAGGTCTGGGACTCGAACCGCAGTTGACTACATGGGAGTTCAGCGACATAGCCATTACGCTAAATGCTGGTTCCCCTCCTCTTATTTTTACAGTGGTGTTGACAGAAAGAAGCTGAGAATGAGGGAAAATGTTGCACATTGATTAAAGAAAAGCATCAGATGAAAAAAATTGTATTACCTAGGCAACAATTTAAGTGTTAATTATTTAGAATGTTTTAAATACATTTTTGTTTTGAAGCTACATTTCATATTAAGAATGAGGTTTGGGGGGACCAACAGAAGGTGTAATAGTTACGTCCCTGGGCTCTCACATGACTAACTGCAGTTTGAGTTCCAGACCCGGTGGCTTGAGAATCATGCCAAGCACACGTCTGTATGTGCCCAAGATCCTGGGAAGAGAATGAAGGAGAAGGGATTGAGGCATTGCCATCTTCCCCTGGGTGGTGATTTCTCACTTTCCCTCTCACTGTCTCTGTAAGCTCCCCACCACCACTGCTCCCTTGCAAGCTCACTTGCCCTAAGGCAAAAATTTCTTAAAAGAAAAAGAAAAGAATGGTACATTAAGCTTATCTTCATTGAAGACTAAATGTTGTGTTCAAAAAGGATAGTGGATAGGCAAAAATAAAAAATGAATGAATTGCTTTTTTATTCCAGGTACCAGGGTTCTCACTTTAAGCTATATTCTCTGGTGACAAATGTACTTGATTTTACCTATTTCTGCTATTCTGCATCATGGACCAAAACAGTTCTATTTATCCTCAGCACCTTCGCAGTTCATTGCCATATGTGTATTCTCCAACCGGGTAAGCCCTGTACCAAAGATTTTTTGGTTTGGTTTGGTTTGGTTTGGTTATAAGGTACATGAGCTCCCTGGAGACAAAGGGGGTGGGAGGAGTGAGAAAGCACCCCCCAGGTGAGATGGCCACAGTCTCTTCTATTCCTTTCTCCTCTTGGGATTTTGGGCGCGCGCACGCGCACACACACACACACCCACGCACACACGCTTGCTGTGTTTTTCAAGCTCCCAGGATCAGGATTTGAACCTCACAGTCAGCCATGTGGGATCCACACCATCTACTGGTGCTCCTTTGTCTTTTTAATTCTGCCGGTGTCATTACCCTAGTCCTGCTCTCTTCTGCCTAAGCTTTTAGGTGTCCTTGGAGTTCTGTAGCAAAGCCCTCTTCCCACTCATTGCTCAGAAACAAATGTCAATGTGGCAGCTCCTATTAGCCACTCTCATCTTTTCCCAAAAAACACATCAGTTGAAAAGCAAACAGTTACTTCCTGTTAAGTTTGAGAAGCTCATAACCAGGAATCCACACATTCCCCTATCAGTATTTTCAAATTGGAGTTGTGTACACATGTGTTCACAAACACACCCACTAAGAGATAGGAAAGATTGGGAGATGGTAATACACATGGACCCTGAACTGTTTTCTTCTAACCACACGATATGAAGAAATCTCGGGACCTCTTCTACAAGCTGGGGTCAGCCCGGGTAAAGGCAAAGCTGCCAATCTAGCAAGACAGATCCCATCACATTTTATCCCTCAATATTTCCCGATGCAAGCACTTTGATTTCCCCAAAGCAGTGGTGGTTTGCTGGCAGCAAAGAGAGCAGTGACCCTTTGTGGTCAAAAGGAAATTCAGTCCAACTTTCTAGTCCTGGAATCTGTTTGCTTATTCCTATGTGACTTTTACATGTGAATATCTTAGAGTCTCTGGGACTGTATCTTTAATAACAAATTAGTTCCTAGCAGCTTGTGAAGATAATGATTCTTCCCCTAGTCATTCTTTTTACCAGAACCTCTATTTCTCCTGCATGTAATTATCACATCAATAGAGTTCCTTCTCCCTACTCCCAAGGTGTCACTGTTCTAAAATTTTCTTGATTCATAGGACAGAAAAATACAAAGATATGGAAATTTATTTTATTTCCATAATGGATAATATGGAATGGCATACATGAGTGACAAGAAATCTTAATGTCATAAAGTACAAGAAATGGGGACCAGCAGATGGCATAATAGTTAGATTGCTAGACTCCCATGTGGTTGACCGTAGTTTGAGTCTGGGACCCAGTGGCTTAAAACTCATGCTAGTGAGACCACCAAAGGGCGTAATGGCTATGTTGCTGGACTCCCATGTTGTTGACCGCAGTTCGAGTCCTGGACCCAGTGGCTTAAATTCATGCCGGGTGCATGTGCGTGCATGCCCAAGATCCCAAGAGGAGAATGGAGGAGAAGGGATTGTGGCGTGGTCATCCCCCTGGGGGGTGATTTCTTACTTTTTGTCTCTCTGGCGAGCATACTTGCCCTATAGCAAAAACCTCTCCAAAAAAGAAAAACTAACTCTGGCCGTGTGTGTGTGTGTGCCCAAGAAGGGACTGTGGCATGACCATCCCCACAGGGTATGATTTCTTGCTTTCTGTCTCTGGTGAGCATATGTGTCCTCTCTTAAAAAAAAAAAAAGTACAAGAAATGGTTCAGGTTTGGCATTATTTACCTTCACTAATCCCTTCAATGAAGTTAATTAACACTTACTGGGTATGCACATGCCAGTGATTACTTGACATTTAGGAAATAGAGCATGACAAAGTGATAGTCTTTTCTCTGGCTCACAAACGGGGCAAGTAACAGGGCTGGGACCTGCCAAAAAGACACTCAGAATGGCTTAAACATACCTCATTACATCCTTTGAGTCCCACCAAAATTCAGCTGCCTCAACAGAACCTTATTGCATCTGATTTATTGCAAAGTTCCTTAGCCTTCCTTTTTCTCATTCCTTAAAATTAAAGAAATACGCTGTATTCACCATGTACAAGACTATACGTGTATACCATTCAGAAATATTATGCTATACTATTTTTTTAATTCAGTGAGGATAAAAACTCAGCAGTCGCTTGAGATTTGTTCTATATTTTCATTATTAAGATAAAAGTTTTAGCCAAAATTACACCAGGCTTATTTTGGCAGTTAGTATAAACACACCATTAGCAAGCCACATGCAAGATGTTCACTCTCAAGGCCTTGGAGAAAATGGGTTAATATGGGCCTACATCCAAACTAATGCTTCATCCTTCTTTCTGATCTTGATAGTTCACATCTCATTGGTTTTTCTTCTCACACTGTCATCTTGGATTATCCACCCGGAAGAACTTCTTTCAACATTGCTGATAAAGGTGCTTTCTGTAGGCTCATCTTCTGCTCTGCCTTATGAGGTTGGCCTGTAGCTGGCCTTTCATCACTTCTGTTTGTCCGCTCATCTCTGGTATGCCCGTTGGGATACCAAGGAGTTATTGAGCTAGTTTGATCTGGGCTAAACAGGCAGGGAAGAACAGGTCTGTTTTTCTACCCATTCTTTAATCAGTTGGTGAGCAATGGCTAACTTGGGAGGTACCCAGAATGGGAAAGTCCCATTCTCTTGCTGACTATAGGGGCCCTTTCTCCTCAGGGCAGTGGCCACCTCTTCACAACTGAACCAGGCAGCTGCCTCTAGTTCTCTCAAGTTTACATGGATCTGAAAGACATGAGGAAGAAAAGGATATACAGTGAGGAACTACAAAACTTAGAAAACTATGGCCTGCAGTAAGAAGGAGTTCCAAATTAAGCAATCTTAGATAATACCTGAGAGCTACAGGCTAGGTGAAAATCAGTTCTGGATATTGCCCAGAGGAAGAGGCATAAAGGGTCAGCTAGTGGCATGGCAGTTAAGGTGGCTAGATCCCATGTGGCTGGCTGTGCAGGTCAAGTCCCAGACTCAGTAACTTGAAAAACATGCTGGGCACATGTGCATGTGTGCCCAAAATGCTGAGGGGAGAATGGAGAATAGATTGTGTGTGGCCATCCCCGCTGGGAGTGCCTTCTCTCTTTTTTTTTTTTCTCCAGTGAGTGCATACACCCAGTAGCAATCTTGAAAAAAAAAAAAAGGAAAAAATAATTAAAATTAAAGGAGCTGGTAGCTGGAGTGGTGGTTAGGGCACTAGATTCCCATGTGCCCAAATGCAGTACAAGTCTCAGACCTGGAGGCTTGCTTTTTTTTTTTTTTTTTCTTTTGGAGAGGTTTTTGCGATAGGGCGCGTGCGCTCGCCAAAAAGACAGAGAAAGACAGAGAGATAGAAAGTGAGAAATCACCCCCCCACACAGGGGGGATGGCCACACCGCAATCCCTTCTCCTCCATTCTCCTCTCAGGATCTTTGGCATGCATGCACATGCGCCTGGCGTGAGTTTAAGCCACCGGGTCCAGGACTCGAACTGTGGTCGACTACATGGGAGTCCAGCAACATAGCCATTACGCTAACTGCTGGTCCTGAGGCTTGCTTTTTCACTTTCCCTCTCTCTCTGTGTCTGTGGTCAAATTTTAAAATAATAATAAGTATTTTAAAAGAAATACATTAATAAAAAGTAGTGTTTAATTTAAAAAAAAAAAAGTAAGATATATTTTTAAAATCCTAGAAGTAGCACCAGATGGTGGTGCAATGTTATAGGTGGACTTGCATGGGAAGGTCACCTGTTCATGTACCAGAGCCTTCCCATGTACACTGTGCATGCGCATACGTGCTTGGGATCTTGGCCGGCTGAGACTGGTGTTGGATCACAACATAAAGACCCTGTTGGGGGTTGCCTCTCCCACTCTCATGGAAGGAATTAATTATTTTTTTTAACCTTGGAAGTATATGTATTAACATGTTAAGAATGGTTAACACTGAGAAGTAAATTTAAGTGAATAACACTTAAATTTTGTTGTGTACACAAAGAGAACATACAAGTGTTACTCTTGTTTAAAGAGTAAAGTTAATGATAATCAGAAACTTAGTATCTTATTTAAGAAGCAAAGTAATGCAAAATTCACCCACAGGAATCTGAGATAGATTCAATATTCTATAAAATAATAAAGCACGCAATAGACAGACTTGTCAGGTAAGAACCATGTATCAGGGATACTACTAAAAAGCAAGATGAGGTTGGATAAGATGTCAAAGTCTATTTCAACCAAAAGTTGCTATATTAGTCCCTAGCATTCTGACCAACTTGAGCTATAAGGCCAATCTTGAAATCAGTCACTGAATTTGATATATTAATTATGCTGCTCTTTTATGTGTAAGATACCCTTAAATCCTGATAGATAAGTCTCAAAAAGGATGGGGAGTATTGGATATCCACATGCAAAAGAATGATATTGTACCCTTATTTCACATAACATATAAAACAAAAACAAAACACTTCAAAATGTAGTAAAGACTTAAATGTGAAACTTGAAACAGTAAAACTCTCAGGAGAAAAAATAAGGAATAAAATACTAGATATTGGGCTAGGCAATGATTTTTTATGATACCAAAAGAAGAGAATGAAAACAAAAATAGACAAGTAGGATTATGTCAAACTAAAAAGCTTCTGCACAGCCAAGGATTTACTCAAAAGAGTGAAGAGAAAACTTATGGAACAGGAGAAAATATTTAAAGACCATGTATCTAATAAGGGGTTAATATACAAAATATATAAGGAACTCAATAGCAAGAAAACAACCTGATTTAAAATGGATAGTGGTGCACTGAACCCTGCAGCCTATCAGTAAAGGGAGCCAGGTCCCACATGGCTGACTACAGTTCAAATTGCAGCCCTGGCAGCTTGAAAAACATGTCAGGCATGTGTGTGTGTGTGTGTGTGTGTGTGTGTGTGTGTGTGTGTGCCCCAAATCTAATAGGATAAAGAAATGGAAGAGAAGGGATTGTGGCCAGTGTATGTACCTTCTGGCAACTTAAAAAAAAAAAAAAGACAAAGATCCCAGCTGCAGTGGCATATGCTGCTAAGAGACTATGCTTTGCAAGTTGGAACCACATGGGAGGCCCACGTTTGATTCCTGGTACAACCAAAGGTCAGGTACAGTGGCATATACCTATGATCCCAAGGAACACAGGGAGGTTGAGGCAGGAGGATAGTGAGCTCAAGGGGCTCCTGGATAATAAAGTAAGACCCTGTTTTTGTTCGGTTGCTTGTTTTTTAAGAATTAGTTATTTGGGGACCAGCAGGTGGCATAGTGGTTAAGGTGCTAGACTCTTACATGCCAACCAAGGTTTGAATCCTGGACCCAGCAGCTTGAAATCAGACTGGGTGCATGTACATGTGCATGTGTGCCCAAAATCCCAAGAGGAGACAGGGCCAGCAGGTGGCATGGTGGTTAAGGGTGCTGGACTCCCACATGGCTGACCGAGGTTCAAGTCCTGGACCTGGCAGCTTGCTTTCTCACTTTTTCTTCCTCTTTCTCTCTCTCTCATTTACTCCCTCTCTGTCAAAATTTTAAAAGTAAATAATAAAATAATTCTAAGGAAAAATAAATCCCAATAGGAGAAGAGATCATAGCATGGTCTTACCTCTGGGGGAAAATTTCTTACTTTCTCTCCATCTCTGCCTGTCTCTATGACAAGCGTACATATCCTACAGCAAAACTCTCTTAAAAATGTAAAATAATTACTTATTTGGTTCTTTTTAAAAAGAATTATTTATTTAACTTTATGTATTTATTCACTTATTTTTAATTTGATCAAAGAGAGAGAAAGTGAGAAAGCAATCTACTAGGTCTGGGACTCATACCATGGTTGGCCCTGTGTTAGTGTCAAGTGCCTTAACTACCATGCCACCGGCTAATCCCCACATTATTATTATTATTATTATTGTTATTATTTAAAAAAATGTATAGGGCACATGAGCTCACCAGAGAGAGACACAGAGAGAGAAAGTGAGAAAGCAAGTACAGGACTCAAACCATAGTCGGCCATGGGGGAGTCTTGGGCCTTCACTGCCACACCATCTGCTGGCCCATTTGTCTTTAAAAGTCATGTTTAGTGGCATGCATCTTTAGATCTAGCTGAGAGGCTGAGGCAGGAAGACAGCAACATGGAGAGACACTGTCTTTAAAAAAAAAAGCAAAGGATGTAAATAGGGGTTTCTCAAAAGAAGACGTACGAATGGCCAACACGTATATGAAACAGTATTCAAATCATTAGGGAAATGCACATTGAAACTACAATACGATTACCGTATAGCTGCTAGGATGACTGTTACCAAAAAAGCAAAAGAGAACAAGTGTTTGCAAGACTGTGGGGAAAAGGGATCCCTTTTCTGATCCAAGGAAATGAGATCTGGATCTCAAAGAGATATCTGTGTTTCTATGTTCACTGGAGCATTATTTACAATAGCCAGGATATGGAATGTCCATCACTGCATCGAAGGATAAAGAAAATGTGTGTATATGTACAATAGAATATTATTCAACCTTAAAAACAAGAAGGAAATTCTGCATTTGCAACAAGATGGAAGGAGCTAGAGGACATGCTAAGTGAGATAAGCCAGACAAACAAATACTGTATGATCTCACTACACGTGGAAACTAAAACTTAGTAGAGAATACTCTGGTGCTTGCCAGAGGCTGTAGGGAGAGGGAAATTTATAGTATTGATAGTAGTGATGGTTTGATGGTTTTGTGGGTTTATATTTACCTCCCAATGCATTAAGTTCTATACATTAATTATCTATAGCTTTTTGTATATTAATCATACCTCAATAAAGTGGTTGAAAATAAAAGAATTGTCTCATGACTGAGATATAAGCAAAAGAGAATGTGTTTCCTTTATGGGTTTAAATTGTAATTTACATATCTCTGTATAATCTAGACAATGCTAGACTTAGATAGGTGCTTAGTAAATACTTGTTACCAGCAGATTGGATGCAGCAAAGGAAATATGAAATACAGACAAACATAAGGACTTACCTCTGTCTGCCCTGGTTTCACAGTTGCGTGACACCCAATCATGAGTGAGCTATTGGGAAAGGGCCAGTGCTGGGATGCCGAGTACTGCAGTTTGTCCACCTCCAATCCCACTTCTTCTGCAACTTCCCGCCGGACAGCCTCTTCCAGACTTTCACCTACAAGCACTCAGATTAATTCAGGACAGCCCTGTAGCAGGAAGGGTGATACAGATAGTCCATTTGTGAAAGGAGCGCAAAATTGGCTCCAGAGTTGCAAAGTAAGAGTGGTAGTTGGAGATGCTACTGCTGCCCTCAACTGGAATAAAATTCCAGGTTTCACTATTTGCAGATTTTACCCCAACAAACTGAAAAATCCAACCTGTGAATAAGTATTCAATTCTAGTTGACATGTTTACTATCTACTGTAAAAGATGGATAGATGGATTGATACATTAACAAATAATGTGCTAAAGTAATTAATTAAAAGGTATATGGGACCAGCAGATGGTGTAATGGTTACGTCACTGGACTCCCATGTAGTCAACCGTGTTTTGGTCCTGGACCTGGCAGCTTAAACTCACGCCAGGTGTGTGTGCGTGTGTGCCTAAGTTCCTGAGAGGAGAATGGAGGAGAAAGGATTGCAGTTGCTGAACTCTCACTTTCTGTCTCCGTCTCTGTATTTCCATCTAGTGCACACGCCCTATAGTAAAAACCTCTCAAAAAACTTCTTCTGCAACTTCCCGCCGGACAGCCTCTTCCAGACTTTCACCTACAAGCACTCAGATTAATTCAGGACAGCCCTGTAGCAGGAAGGGTGATACAGATAGTCCATTTGTGAAAGGAGCGCAAAATTGGCTCCAGAGTTGCAAAGTAAGAGTGGTAGTTGGAGATGCTACTGCTGCCCTCAACTGGAATAAAATTCCAGGTTTCACTATTTGCAGATTTTACCCCAACAAACTGAAAAATCCAACCTGTGAATAAGTATTCAATTCTAGTTGACATGTTTACTATCTACTGTAAAAGATGGATAGATGGATTGATACATTAACAAATAATGTGCTAAAGTAATTAATTAAAAGGTATATGGGACCAGCAGATGGTGTAATGGTTACGTCACTGGACTCCCATGTAGTCAACCGTGTTTTGGTCCTGGACCTGGCAGCTTAAACTCACGCCAGGTGTGTGTGCGTGTGTGCCTAAGTTCCTGAGAGGAGAATGGAGGAGAAAGGATTGCAGTTGCTGAACTCTCACTTTCTGTCTCCGTCTCTGTATTTCCATCTAGTGCACACGCCCTATAGTAAAAACCTCTCAAAAATAAAAAATAAAAAAAGAAAAAGAAAAATGTTATTGAATCTAAATAGTAGGTGTAGAGTGGTCACTATAATTCTTTCACCTATGCTGTATATTTGAAAATTTGCTGGTGGGGCCAGCATTTGCCATGTAGTTAAGACCCTGGACTCCCGCATGGCTGGCAGCGGTTTGAGTCCTAGACCTGGTGGCTTGCTTTCTCACTTTCCTTTTCTCTCTCTTTCTGGTCAAATTAAATAATAATAATCATAACAAATGGAATTAAATAAATAATTCTCAGTTTTAAAAATGAAAGTTTGCAGACCAGGAGTTGGCATAATGGCTATGTCACTGGATTCCCATGTAGTTGACCATGGTTCGAGTCCTAGACCTGGTGGCTTAAACTCACACCGGGCATGTGTGCATGCCTGTATGCCCAAGATACTGAGAGGAGAATGGAAGAAAAGGGATCATGGCATGACCATCTCCCTGGGGGGGTGATTTCTCGCTTTCTGTCTCTCTGACTCTCTCTGTCTTTCTGGCAAGCGCATGTGCCCTATAGCAAAAACCTCTCAAAAATTTTTTAAAAATTAATAAGAAAAAAAAGAAAATTTGCCTAATAAAAACACTGGAAAATTACAATGTCTTCTTTTAGTTTTCTTAACTGATAGGGAAGAATGGGCTTGAGATTCTAACCATTGTGCCAACAAGATGGAGAAATACCTATTAATAAGTTTTTATGTCCTCCAGTGTCACCTGTACATCGCCTGAACTCCTTACCTATATCACAAAAACCTGCCAAGGCAGAATACATTCCCCTGGGAAAGGAGCTCTGGCGGGCAAGCAGGCATCGCGTACCATCTGACACCAGAGTGATCACCACAGGCGCCATCTAGGAAAGGGGCCAGAGGAATGGGTAATTAAGCCTGATTGTTCAGGCTTCCTTCCCCAGGACAGAACAGTACAATGCCTCCTCTTCGGGTTGCCATCCTCTTAAAGCAATACTTACCTGAGGATAATAGATGATCTTACTGGAAGGGCACACACGCTTGCTGCCAGCCATGTTCTTCTTGGTGGGCTGCCCACTTCTGCTGCAGAACTGATGAGCATCATGCCAACGGAGAAGAGCCTGAGCCTAGGAATACAAAGATGGGTCTGGTTTTGTTTGAAGAGAATATGGGGCTTGATAATGTCATTTGACGTAGTGTCTAGAACAACTCACGGTGAGATGCCAATCCTTTTCCAAGCCACCTGCTTTATTTTATTTATTTCCTTATTTTTTAATTTTGCCAGAGGGTGCATGTGCTTGCCAGAGAAAGCCAATAGGACAGAGAGAAAGAGGAAAATGAGAAAGCACCTCCCATGGGGAATGGTCATGCCACAGTCCCTTTTCCATTTCTTCCTCCTTTCAGGATTTTGGGTACCCACACACATATACTTTTGTGCCTGGCATGTTTTTCCAGCACTGGATCCAGGACTTGAACTGCACAGCCAGCCACACGGGTGTCTTAACTACCATGCCAGAGGCTGGGCTAGCTCATCTACTTTTAAAGGTTGTAACTGTTTAAGGTAAGGAAATTATCTGGACATATTCCTCTAGCATCAGAAACCTAAATAAAAGAAAGTATATTTCTTAATGTATTATGAATTATTTAAAACAGAAAATATTTAAATATAATGAATACCCATGCTCACTACCCAGTTTAAAAATAAAACATTTCCAAAATAGTTGAACATTCTCCCCCATTGGAATTTTTTCTCTAAAAAATGTTTAGAGGTTTCTTTTTAAATTAAATGGATGATTGAAATTAGAAAGTAAAACTTAAAGCTGTGAGAACAAGTCACTAAAACAATGCAAAATGATTTCTCAGAGGGGGCTAACAGATGGTGAAGGCAGCTGGAACCCACATGATCAACTACATGATGTGAGTTCCAGTCCCAGCAGCTTGAAAAACATACTGGGTATATGTGCATGTGTGCCCCAAATCCTAAGAAGACATGGAGGAGAAGGGATTATGGAGTAGTCATTCCCTGTAGGGGGCATGATTTCTCACTTTCCTTCTGTCTGTATCTGGTGAGTGTACATGTCCTATAGCAAAAAAATTAAAATAATAATGAATTTCTTAGGAAAAATCAGATGTACAATGGGACTTCAAAAAGTCTGTGGAGGGACCAGCCGTTGGTGTAATAGCTATGTTGCTGGACTCCCATGTAGTCGACTGTAGTTCAAGTCCCAGACTTGGTAGCTTAAACTCAGACTGGGCTCATGTGCATGTGTGCCCAAGATCCTGAGAGGAGAATGGAGGAGAAGGGATTGCGGTGTGGCTATCCCCCCTGGGGGTGATTTCTGGCTTTCTGTTCTTCTGTCTTTCTCTTTCTGGTGAGTGCACGTGCCCTATAGCAAGAAAACCTCTCCAAAAAAAAAAAAGAAAAAGTCTATGGAAATGCTAGCCGTGTGTGTGTGCATGTGCAGAATCCCAACAGGATAGAAAAATGGAGAAAGGATTGTGGTGTAACCATGCTCCTTCGGGGGATGCTTTCGCCCTCTATTTCTCTCTCTCTTTCTCATTGATGAGCATATCAGCCCTCTGATAACTAAGAAAACATTTTTTTAAGTTTGTAGAAAAATGGAACTGAAATATGAGTTTATTTGGTGCATAGTTTTTTCATAATATGCATCATCCACAAACTTTTTGTATATGTCACACTGTAGGTCATTAAAAATGTTTATGAGACTGATAAATCCTGTTGGCATAAATCTCTATGTCCTTGGAAGAAAATGGTCTTGACAGGATTTCTGCTAAAAACAAGAGAAGGAAGAGAAAGCAATCTTTCTGTAGCACACTATCATTCTGCCAAGGTGTGTATGAAGAGACTGTAATCAGCAAAAGAAAAAAATCAAGTGTCACGCTAGCCTTGTATATATGTTACATGGATTTGCGTATGTGAAGGGGTCTTCAGAAAGTTCATAAAAAATGCCTATTATAGAAAAAAATTTGCATCAAACTCATAAATTCTGTTTTTCCACAGACTTTTTGAAGTCCTCCCATATACTGTTATTACATTTCCTATAGAATTGAGAAATCAGAATCTACCATGGATAACAAGGAGGCATCCTTTGCATTCAGCTGAAAAAGAGCCTTCCTCATCTCAATGAAAGATCCCTGGAGCTCTGTTTCCATTTCAAGTTTCTGTAAGGAGGCTAGAAAAGAGAAATTTTAAAACGTCAAACCCAGCCCCTCTGTAGTCTATCCTTTTACAACAGTGTTTCCCAAACTTGCCTAGTAAGATTCAACTGGAGAAAGTTGAGCCCCCTCCTGGAGATTCCAAAGCAACAGATGTGGAATAAGGGCCCAAAGTCTATTGTTTTAATAAGCACCAGGTGATTCTTAGATTCAGACCAGTTTGGGAAACACTAGAACACCGTATTTTTAAAAATCCTCTTCAGGGCAATAAGAACATTTGCATTAGCCAAACACTATCCCTAGATAAGAGATGAAATAGGACCTCTAAGTTCCTACCTGAATCCCATTCCAGCATCATTATATTTACACCTACACTCTTAAAGAGAGAATGGAAGCCTGATAAGAGCCATGAACCTGTAACACAGTGGTTTCCAAATGTTGGTCTAAGGACTCAGAATTACACCAAGTTTATTTTATTTATTTATTTATTTATTTTTTTGCTTTAGGGCACATTTTCTTGCCACGGAGTGACAGGGAGAACAGGGAAATCACCCCTCAGGAGGATGGCCATACCATAATCCCTTCTCTTCTCAGGATTTTGGGCACATACACACCGGGCATGATTTTCAAGCCTCAGGGTCCAGGACTTGAACCAACCAGATGACTGTGTGAGATCCAGTACCTTAACCTCCATGCCACCTGCTGTCCCACAAGGTAACATTTTAATTTGTTTGCATTGATAAGAGAAATAAGAATTATGTCATGAATTTTAAAACATTTCTTAAGAAATATTAAGACTGAAAAGTGTATGAAGCCACAGAGAATAATACAGAGGATAATATAATAAGCATGTGTGTATCCACAGATGTTTAGAACATTAAAATGTCCTTTCTTTTAAATGATAATGAGGGTATTTTTTAAGTTCTTACTTTAAAAACAGTTTGTATTGGGACCAATAGGTGGCGTGGTGGTTAAGATGCTGGACATGAACCACTGCAGTTTTGAGTCCTGAACCTGGTGGCTTGCTTTCTCACTTTCCCTCTCTCTCTTGTGACCACACATGCCCTATAGCAAAATTTTAAAATAATAATAATAAAAAGAGTTAAAAAAATGTATATTACCCAATTTCTCTTTGAAACTTTACTAGAATGTGAATTCCCAAAATCTGAGAACTACTGGGAAGTACCCATTAGAACATAACAATGTTGGGACCAGCAGTTGGCATAATGGCTATGTCGCTGGACTCCCATGTAGTAGACCACAGTTCGAGTCCCAGACCCAGTGGCTTAAACTCAATGCCGGGCACGTGTGCATGCATGCCCAAAATCCCAAGAGGAGAATGAAGAAGGGATTGTTGCATGGCCATTGCCCCTGGGGGGTGATTTCTCACTATCTCTCTGTCTCTCTCTGTCTTTCTGGCAAGCGCACGTGCCCTATAGCAAAAACCTCTCCAAAAAGAAAAAAAAAAAGAACATAACAGTGTTATGTACCACCAAAGGACGAGGAGCTATTCAGACCTAGATCCAGAGCAAACCATGCTTCATGTTGTTCAGAGCATCCAATCAGCACAGAATCTTCTAATCTTTGTGAGTCCTGTCCAAACTTACTCAGGAGTCTTTCCAGTTCTAAGAAACAGAATGGAGAAGGGAGGGGGGGAAAAGGTTTCAATTAAATCACTACAGCCATATTACATTTGTAGAAAAATCTTTTCCTTTAGCTTAAAGTAGGTATACTTGGCTACCAGTGGCTGCCCTGCAGTTACTTAGTTGTATAACCTTGGTCTAATCACTTAACCTTGTTAGGCCTCAGTTTTCTCTTCAGCAATCTGAGAGATTAGACCAAACAAGGAATTCTGTCTATGTATATTGTATTAGTCTGTGATTATATCATGAAGAGAACCTATCCTGTAGTTCATATGATGCATGATAGCTAACTTACTAAGGCACTGAAAAAAAAATAAGTATATCATTTAAAATGAAAGAAGTCGTCTAGTGCTAGATTGTAGCCAAAGTGGAATACTCATCTGAGATCTAGCCTGTAAAAGACGAGAACAGTGTGGGAAGAAAACCTGTCCCCCTGTGCATGAAAGACCCATATTTGTTCATAATACAACATAACATTGCTAAATCTCTAAATAATGTTTTGTACCTTCTGAAGAATTCTTGTTTTCTTTTGCACTACTGGAAACTACCTATCCAAGTACTCCAACATCTGACTCATGGAGGAAATCGACTGGCTATGTGTTTGGAAGTTAGTTAGCATATAGTGACATCATACAAAATTGAAAGTATTTAGAATGTCAAATCCCACTAACTTAGCTATCTTTAGTTACATTTGCTGAAAGCATTCTCAAAAATAATTTTAATTCACTTTTAATTTTGTTCCTTCTAGTAAAATGAAGTTAATGATGCAGTATCTTCAATAGTGTAACAGTGTGCAACTCCATGGAGACTGGAAATCACTAGTCTAATGCAGATGTTGCCAAATTTATTCCTTAAAGAAATACTAAAAATTTTAGGTTGTGGAAGCAGCTGATGGCATAATGGTTATGTCGCTGGCCTCCCACATAGTTGACTGTGGTCTGAGTCCTGGACCTGGCAGTTTAAACTCATGCTGGGCGCATGTGCGTGTGTGCCTAAAATCCCAAGAGGAGAATGGAAAAGAAGGGATTGTGGCATGGTCATACCACTTGGGGGATGATTTCTCACTTTCTGTCTCTCTGTCTCTGTCTCTCTCTCTCTCTCCTGCAAGCGCACACACCTTAAAATCTCTCTAAAAAGAAAAATTTCAGGCTATCCTGTCTCTGTTACAACTCAACTCTGCCACTGTAGTGCAAAAGCAGCCATAGACAATATGTAAACAAGCGAACATAGCTCCTGCTTCAATAACAGTCTATTTACAAAGCAGGTGGCACACCCATTTGGACAGCAGTTTTGCTGAGCTGTGGTTTAAGGCATCAGTGTGGTTCATCTCATCACCCAATAATATTTGACTGAACAGTTGGGGTTCATAACAATAAGTTATAATTGGCAAAAGTAGTTAGACAAGCTTGAGACTCAGAAGCTGTCTGAAAAATCTGAGCTCTAAAGTTCAAGGATCTTTCTCAGACAGTTAGCGTGGACTGAATTCTGTTTAGTGGCCACTGGCTGGTCCACTTTTGGCTTACCTGATAGGCTATGCCGCGGGGCCAGGTATTGATTTGTTGATGTCTGAAGCAAAGGAGCGAGACTATGAAAGAGGTAAAATGTGCCTGTCTGCTGGGCCTTTTTACAAGCATCATCATCTTCTTTCAGTTCAAATAAATACCTATAATTGGAAAATAATAAAAGTATTATGAAACCACACTTAGTTACTTGTGTAGCACTCATCTTTGAGAATTTTGTTCCTGTATCCCTCCTCCCATCATGGATATATTTCCCTTTATTATATCCTAATTAGCTCCAAAAAGGATTTGAGGTGGCTGTAGGCAACTATTTATTCCCTGCTTTGTCTTATTGCCTACCTTATCTATATTTCTGTGGATGAATTATAATAGTACATATTCATTTGTCTGTTTCCTCTGAAAGACTATGATCTTCTTCAGGGCAGGGTCTGCCTTACTCAGCTCCACATCTCAGTTGTAACATATTGAATGGCTCAATTCAATAAATATTTATTGAACTTCAAAGGTAAAAAATATTTACCGAATTGAACCTCAAGGTACTTTGCCAATATTACACTGTGAGGCAAGAATCTACATGCAGTGGAGTGAAAGGAAAACAAGTACAGTGATAAAATGTCAACCACAGAATACCTAGAGATAGAAGCAGACTTTATTACTCAAAGAGCAAACAGTGTACCTTCAGCAACTCTCGATCTAGGGAAGAGAAAGAACAAATTTTACCTTCAATGCACTCTTGTTTCAAATATCTAGACCAAACCAGGCATCATAAGTTCCTTATCTCTATTCAAGGGACTACTGATGAATCCTTTACTTGACCTATTTTATTAGGATAATATTTTCGGTAACAAAATAAAAATGTGAAAGAAGACCAACTGTGTGGCTCGAGTCCCAGACCCGGAAGCTTGGAAAACATGCTGGTGGATGAGCATGCATGCCCAAAATCCCTAAGGGAGAATGGAGGCAAAGGTGATTGCAATGTGACCATCTCCTGTTGAGGGGTGGGGGCGGGGGCTTTCTCATTTTTCTTATCTCGCTCTCACTCTGCCTCTCTCCAGTGAGCACACATACTCTATACAGAATTAAAAAAAAAAAGAAAAAAGCAATTTCAAGGCTTTTCCAGTACTTCATCAAGGATAATCTAAGTCTCTTCAAGAACCTTGGGAATCAAGTCAGGGTCCACTTTATTATGTGAGTATAGCCCTAGGACTCTCCTAGGGGCCTTAAAGGTACCATTTTACCTGTGAAAAATCCTTTAACTAGGTCTGTCCTGTGGCCTGGTGGTTAAGAGACTGGATCCTACATGGCCAACCACATAGTTCAAATCCTATTCCTGCTCGAAAAACATGTTGCATGTGTGTGCATAATGACCCCAAATCTCAACAGGATGGAGAAATGGAGAAGGAAGTGCAGCGTGGCCATGCCCCATTGTGGGGTGCTTGCTTTCTCTCCTACTCTCTCTGTCTCTGTGTCTCTCTCAGGGGAAAAAATTAATAAACCTAAAAGACCCTCAGGCATATGGCATATTTCATCACAGAAGTGGGAAAACTAGTTTATACACGTTTTCTGTAGGATCTGGGAACTTTTTCTTTTTTTTGGAGAGGTTTTTGCTACCGGGCATGTGTGCTCACCAGAAAGAGAAAGACAGAGAAAGACAGAGAGACAGAAGGCAAGAAATCACTCCCTACGGGGGATGGCCATGCTGCAATCCCCTCTCCTCCATTATCCCCTATACATCTTGGGCAGGCACACACAGGCGCCCAGCATGAGTTTAAGCCACCGGGTCCGAACTCGAACTGCAGTACACAGCCATTATGCCAATTGCTGGTCACAGAACTTTTGTAACACCAATAGCAGAGTTGGCTCAACATGAGCACACAAAGCAAAATAACAAATGCACAAAGTGGCTTCTTAAGGCTTCTGTTTTGACTGTGTGATAAAAGGGGTTACAATGAGTTTTTTATATAGCGAAGGCAAAAGGAACCTGATCTTTTAAGACTCAGGATATTTTAAAATGTATTGTGAGTGACTGCAGCCTCCTGAGGCAGGCTCAGTGTATGTCAGAGACATGTGCCACTCAGAAGTTACCAAATATAAACAATAGAACAAACACTGCTGCCTTCGTAAAAGAACAGTAAAAGTGATACAACCTGTGCTTTGCCCTAATGACCCTAAAAAACAAAACACCTACAAAAACAGGTTAAGGCCTTATACCCAGGGCCTCACTAGAACTAGAACAGAGATCCAAAACTTCCTTACATTCATCTTGAACAGGAACTTTATTTTTTTTTTTATTTATTTTTTCCCTTTAGTAATAATAGCATGGCCATTACTACGTTAAGGCTATCAAGGTTGAAAATATTTCAATTATGTTTTAAACTTCATCTGTTTTTTCTTTTTTAATAATTATTTATTTTGTTATTTATTTATTTATTCATTTATTTTTTTAATTTGACCAGAGAGAGAGGGTGAGAGTGAGAGAGAGAGGAAGTGAGAAAGCAAACCACCAGATTCAGGACTCAAACCCTGGTCAGCCATGTGGGAGTGTCCAGAGCCTTAACCACTATGCCACGTGCTGGTCCCCGTGTTTTCTTCTTTTTAAGAATTATTTATTTAATTCCACTTGTTATTATTTTTTAAAATTTGACCAGAGACAGAGAGAGAGAGAGAGAGAGAAAGGGAAAGTGATAAAGCAAGCTACCAGGTCCAGGGCTCAAACCACAGTTGGCCATGTGGGAATCCAGTGCGCCCAACCACCATGCCACCTGTTTGCCTATCCCTATCTGTTTTTTCTTACTATAACAGTAAAAATAGTCATTCTTTAAACATCAGAAAATACAATTACCCCTTTTCTTTTTGTTTTTAGAGAGATTTTTGTTATAGGGCATGTGCACTCACTGGACAGAGAGATAGAAAGCAAGAAATCACACCCCCCCCTCCAGGGGGATGGCCACGCTGTATTCCCTTCTCCTCCATTATCCTCTCAGGATCTTGGGCACACACACATACACACACACACATACACACCCAGCATGAGTTTTAAGTCACCTGGTCCAAGACTCAAACCTCAGTTGACTATGTGGGAGTCTGGTGACATAACCATTATGCCATTGGTTGGTCCCCAATTATCTATTTTTTTCAAGAATTGTTTTATTTTTAATCTTTATTATTTTTTATTTTATTTTAATTTGACCAGAGAGGAACAGAGAGAAAGAGAGAGAGAGAAAGCAAGCAAGCCACTAGGTCTGGGACTCGAACCATAGTCGGCCATGGGGGAGTCCAGTGCCTTTAACCACCATGCCACCTGCCGGCCCTGTCCCAATTATCTATTATTTTAAAAAGGGAAGTCATCAGCAATCCTACCACTCAGGTCACCATTCATACTTTGAATTCTCTAAACTATTAATGTTATGTATTAATACTTCTAGTACATATTGACTTCGAGTCAATCTACTAATTTTAGCCTTTTTTCTTAAATATATATAAATAGAAAATATTTAGACTTTATAATTTAATAGGCCAAAGATAGACTCATCAGAGCCCAGGTTGGTCAACACTCACCGTGTCTTAGTTACATAGGTTGACAGCAGCCTATAGCACCAAGAAGATTTTCTCCTGCATGCTATTCCACAATACAGGGACATTATTGATCCTGAGAGAAAAGAAGAACTTTTTTAAAAGTATGGTATGCAATTTAAAGTAATGAATCACCAATAGGGTTATATTTTAAGCCAAGATAGGTCACTTTGTAATATTAAGGAAAGATGAACTAACTAAAAATAATCTGGCAGTTAACTTGCATTCATTTCCACCACTAACTAGCTGTGAGATATCAATTTTTCAGTCTTCTTTGTTTATCTACAAAATTCAAACCTGTTCTGCCTACTTAATATGTGGTTGTAAAAATCAGCTAATTGGCCAACAACAACAACAAAAAAAGTGCTCTTATATATGGTGGAGTGTTGCTGGGAGGTGGCTGCCAAGTTCTGCATTTCTATCCTCCCTTCTATGTAGGTAGAGTCAAGACTGGGGCTTACAATGGAATGTTAGGGGATGCGATATGTATTTCTGCTAGGCCAAAACAGTTAAAAAGTGAGTTCTCCATTTCCTTTCTCCCTTGTGCTTGGAAAGATTCCAAAATGGAGAAGCCTGGATCCTTGAATCACTGCTTCTGTTGGCTTTCTTGATATCTACCTTAGTTTCTAAGCTTTCTGGTCATATCATCAGAAATTACATTCCAGTCAAAGCCCTGGCAATAACTAGCATTTCCAATTTCTGATGGAGAAAAGATACCTACCAACCAAGGACCACTACATGAGACTATAAGTGAGAAATAAATTTGTACCCTATTTAGCTACTGAAAATTTGAAGTTTGCAATGGCAGCTCGTGTTACTCTAATACACTGCGTAATAAGCCTAGGAGTAAGGGAGTCAAGTTTCTTAGCAAACATTAAAAACTAATATTCTGGGACCATCAGATGGTATAATGGTTATGTCATTGGACTCCTACACAGTGAACCATGGTTTGAGTACCAAACCCAGAGGCTTAAAACTCATACTGGGCGCATGTGCGTGCATACCCAAAATTCTGAGAGGAGAATGGAAGAAAAGGGATTACAGTGTGGTCATCCCCTTTGGGGGATGATTTCTTGTTTTTTGTCTCTCTGTCTCTCCAGTGAGCACATGCACCCTATAGTAAAAATCTCTCTTAAAAAAATAACAAAAACTAATGTTCCCTTGAGAATAAATAGCAGGAATCCTGTAGATAAGAAAAATATAAAATCATGGACACTATGAAAATAAATTAAAAGGCAGCTATGCGAGACAGCAGATGGCCTGGAGGTTAAGGCAGCTAGATCCTACACTGCCAGCAGTGTGCTTTGAGTCCTGGATCCAGTGGCTTGAAAACCACGCCAGGCGCATTTGCAACCCCCAAATCCCAAGAGAATAGAAGAGAAGGAATTGCAGTGTAGCCACCCCCCTTTCTCACTTTCCCTCTCTGTCTGTCTGTCTCTCAGTCTCTCTCTGGCAAGCACACAGGCACATGCCCTATAGCAAACTACTAAAAAATAAAAAATAAATAAAAAATAAAGCAACTTTGCAAACTCACATGGACCCAAGATATTTTCTGTTTCTATTTTTTGTTGCTTATTGGTAGAGGAAAAAATTGCTGTAGCTGAAGAATCCACCCTGAGAATAGTTCCTTTTAAATTGTACACAGTAAGTATATTCTTATCCATAAAAAGTACCTTTCACATTAACAGTAAAAAGTAAAGAAATTCCACAGAGAAAATCAGTAAAGTTAAATAACCAACCAACCACTCTTTCAAGCGTGCCCAAGGGAAGCAAACTTTGACACTAAACTACCAAGAAACAACTAAAGTTTAGGACTACTTCTTGGTTGCATAATTGTGAATCACTGATGACTAATCCTTGGACAGTTTTGGCTACAATCTATGTTTTATCCAAGGGTAAAATATATTTAGAAAATGACGTTCAACAAAGTGCTTATTGAGTACTGACTTTATGCAAGGTTCTTTCAGGAACATAAAAATGCACATAATGAAAATCTCTGTCTCAAAGAACTCTAGGAGGAGAGAGAAAACGAGTGTGTATTTAACTTTCACAGAAGGGAATACGTGATATGTGAGGTACAAAGCACACTAGGAAAGTATTAAAGGTATATTTTCTATTTTAATAACCCAAGGACTGTGTGATATGCTTGGGGAAATATATTTAAAGTCAGTATTTCTGGCTCATATATAACTCTGAAAATATAAATTAGTACAGTATTTTTGTAGGTTAAATTGGGACTATCTGTTAAAACATTAGAGGCTGACAGCACAGTGGTAAAACATGATGCTCTGAAACAGATGCATAAGGAAAGGCTACTGATCACACCAACAGACCTCCCTGAGTACACCGGTACATGTATGTCTATAATCTGGGGCAGGCTGGAGCTGTAAGTGGATTGTGGCATTGAGATCTTGTCAAGAGTGCTGTATCTTTGTCTCTCTCTCTCTGTCTGTCTCTCTCATTCATAGAATAAATAAAACTAAAAACTTTTTAAAAAGAATTCTTTGTAATATCGTGCCTCTCATTAGAAATAATGCAAGCAAGGGAAGAATGGGAAAATATATTCAAAGTGTTAAGTGAAAAACAATTTCAACCAAGAATACTATACCCAGCAAGATTATCCTGTATATGGGAAGAAAACACTCTCAGATAAACAAAACCTGAAAGATTTTATCAACATCAGTCCAGCTCTCCAAGAAGTTCTGAAGGGAGTGCTATATCAGGAAAACTAAAGGCAGACACACAGAAATAAAAGTACAAAAAACAACCAAGAAAATGGCCAATTTAATGGTAGAGGCAAGTCTTCAAAAAGATTAATAATAACATTGAATGTTAACTTCCAGAATTTAAATGGAAAGACTGGACCATAGTAACACTGCAAATTCAACAGAAGAGAGATTAATTACATAAGACTGAACTGGTGAAACAGAATTTTATGACTTTTGACTAAAACATTACTGATTTTCTTCTATGCTTTGTTTTCTGGATTTAAGGATTTTTGTCTTCTTTTGAGCTCTTGATAGGTTCAGCAATTTGTTAAATTGTTTTTGGAACATAAAATTTTCTCTCTTCCTGACCCCTCTTGTATTAGAAAATATTTGACAGTATTCTTATTTTATGGAAGAATGGTTATTTGCATAAGTTCAATAATGTCTGTTGCCTTACATCAGAAATTGGAAATGCTAGTTATTGCCAGGTCTTTGACTAGAATGTAATTTCTGATGATATGTCCAGAAAGCTTAAAAACTAAGGTAGAAATCAAGAAAGCCAACAGAAGCACTTAGAAAGATTGCCTGGTACCATAAACAGTTGCGCCAGGCATGAGTTTAAGCCACCAGGCCTGGGACTTAACCCGCGGTTGACTACACGGGAGTCCAGCGACATAGCCATTACAGCAACTGCTGGTCAGGGGGTGATTTCTCCCTTCCTGTTACTCTGTACTCTGTCTCTCTCTGTCTCTCTGACGAGCACAGCCACCCTATAGTAAAAAAAAAAAAAAAAACTCTCTAAGAAAAAAGATCCTTGTGAATCAATAAAATGTGAAAAAACTTTTATTAGAATTATTTTATTTAACTTTATTCATTTATTCATTTAATTTTTTGACCAGAGATGGACAGAGTGAGTGAGTGAGAAAGAGAGAAAAAGTGAGAAAGCAAGCTGCCAGGTCCAGGACTTAAACCACAGTCGGTCATGTGGGAGTCCAGCAACCTTAACCACCTTGCCACCTGCTGTGAAAAACCATTTTAAAAAAGAATTATTCGTGGGACCAGCAGTTAGCATAATGGCTATGTTGCTGGACTCCCATGTAGTCAAACGCACCGCAGTTCAAGTCCCAGACCTGGTGGCTTAAACTCACACCAGGCGCATGTGTGTGCGTGCCCAAGATCCCGAGAGAATGGAGGAGAAGGGTTGTGGCGTTGCCATCCCCCCTGGGGGGTGATTTCTTGCTTTCTGTCTTTCTGTCTCTCTCTGTCTGGCGAGCGCACACACCCTATAGCAAAATCCTCTCAAAAAAAAAAAAAAGAATTATTTGTTTAATTGTATTTATTATTATTGTTTCTTAATTTAACCAGAGAGAGAGGGAAAGTGAGAAAGCAAGCTACCAGGTCCAGGACTTGAACCACAGTCAGCCATGTGGAAGCCCAGCACCTTAACCACTGTGCCACCTGCTGGCCCTAAATGTGCACATTGAGAGAGACACACAGAGAGAGATAGACTCAATGCCACAATCCTCCAGCCTCCAGTAGTTTTTGCCATAGAGCAGGTGTCACCACACCTGGATAAAACTTTTTAAAATATTAAATAAGTTCCTCTTTTACCTAACAATTTTACATCTATAAATTTATCCTAGGAAAGAAAGGATATGATCAAGAATGTTAACTGCAAATTATGACAAAATGGAATAATTACACAGCTGTTAAAAATAAATAGAAAATAAGAGTGAAAAGATACGTATGTAGTGACAGGGAAATACATTTAGAATACATTACTAAATAAAAAGAGAAAGGGAGGAATGAGGAAATATTTGTCCAAGAGTACAAAGTTTCAGTTAGGAAGACTAGGCTCTAGAGAACTTACCACTATAGTTAGTAATAATCTATATGTGAAAAATCACTAAGAGAATAGATTTGAAATGTTTTACCCCCAAAAAAGTGATATGTGAAGTGAGGAGTGTTCATTGGCTTGATTTAATAATTTCACAACATATACATATATCAAAACATCACATTATACACTATCAATATATACAATTTCTCTTTGTTAATTATACCTTAACAAAGCTAAAGACAAAAGAAAAAGGTCAAGTAGGTAATATTTGGTTGGTTAGCATGACCTAATTAATTTTTTAAGAAAAGGACATGTAGATCTATATCAGTATAAATAAATTAGATATGTACTTATTTATATTTTTCAAGTGACTAGTACATACACCAAACTTAACAGTTACTAATTTGGGAGAATTTTTTTTTTTTTCTGTATCTAATCCAACACAGTTCTTTCACTGTTCACAAGGTACAAAACCAACTTACCTAAAATGCTACAAAGTTACAAAACTCAAAACAAATGTCATAGTACTGACTGTATAATAGCCAAAAAAAAGAGCAATGTGCACGTTGCTAAGGTAACCTGCAAGAGATAGAGATCAGGACTGAAAAGGGTACTTGTAGGGCCAGCAGATGGCATGGTGGTTAAGGTGTTGGAATTCCCACATGGCCGGCCATGGTTTGAGTCCTGGACCTGGTGGCTTGCTTTCTCATTCTCCCTCCCTCTCTCTCTCTGCCTTTCTCTGGCAAAACTCATGTGAAAAATAATATTAACAATAATAATAATAAATAAATAACTCCTTAAAAAATAAAGAAGAACAAGAAAAGGGTACTTGTAGATTATTCATCAGCAAGTCTTGAAGATGCTGCCCAGAGGAAAAAGAGGTTCTGGAAAAGGGGGTAAAGAGGGAGCAGTGTCTGGGAGTGATAGTGCTGACAATTAGGTTCAGAGTCCCAAAGGTGGTGGCAATGCAATAAAGGTCAGACACATTCTATGTGAAAAACACAGCAAAATTATGGAAGCCATGGAAAAGTTAAAGTCTGGAATGAGATTCAGTGAAATGGCCATGCAATATAGTGAAGATAAAGCCAGGCAAGGGGACAACTTGGGTTGGATGACCAGAAGAAGCAGCATTTGCCTTGCTGGTCAGTGGGATGGATAAGCCTGTGTTTACAGACCCACCAGTTAAAGACAAAATTTGGATATTATCATGGTTGAAGGGTAAAAATAAAATTAGACAAGAGACTGAAAAAAGAAAAGAAAAGAAAAGGATACTTGTGAGATCACCAGATGGCATAGTGGTTATGCTGCTGGACTCCCACATAGTCGACTGCAGCTCAAGAGCCAGACCTGGTGGCTTCACGCTAAGCATGTGTGCACACGTGCTCAAAATCCTGAGAGGAGAATGGAGGAGAAGGATTTCAGTGTAGCCATTCCCACTAGGAGGTGATTTCTTAATTTCTTAGTTTCTGTCTATCTCTCTGGCAAGCACATGTGCCCTATAGAAAAAAACAAACAAACTCTCTCTAAAAAAAAAAAGAAAGAAAGAAAAGGGTACGTGTAATTCTTACTTTATTCATTTCTTAACTTAAAATGTTTTAAAATTAATTTATTATTATTTTTAAGTTTGCTATAGGGCACATGTGCTAACCACAGAGAGACAGAGACAGAGAGGGATTGAGAAAATGAGAAAGCAAGCCATCAGTTCCGGGACTCAAACTATGGTCAGCCATTTGGGAGCCTAGAGCCTTCACTATTCCCACCTGCTAGCCTCTAAAAAAAATTGTAACCATGCATATAGATTTCTCTTTTCTATGTGTGTGTACTAGAGAGCATATGAGCTCACTAGAGAGACACAGAGAGAGGGAGAGGAGAAAGCATTCCCCACGGAGCATGGTCATGATGCAAGTCCTTCTCTATCTCTTCTTCCTTTTGGGATTTTGGGCACACATATGCATGTGCCCAGCACGTTTCTCAAGCCACTGGGTCCAGGACTAAAACAGCACAACTGGCCATGTGAGATCCAGCTGCCTTAACCACCAGGCCATAGAGCCAACCCCAGATTTTTTTAAAGATAAAGCATAATAAATTAACATTGATTCCTGGGACTAACAGCTCAGTGAGGCTATTTCCAGGTCATTGTGCCCACTATATTACCTATGAGTCAGAAAGAATTTCTTCAGTGAGTTTCTTGGGTCCTGGAAACTGCAAGAGCTGTTTGGTTGTATTTTGACCACTGACTAGGTGTGGCCCACTGTACTTGGAGCCCTGATGGTTTGTTTTTTTTCTGCTACTACATTAACATTAGCCAACTACAGATTATTATGGTCTGCTGATTCAGGGGTTTGTAGTCACAGAACAATTTGTTTTTAAAAATACAAAGCTTGGGGACCAGCAGGTAGCATGGTGGTTAAGGTGTTGGACTCCCACATAGCTGACCATGATTCCAGTCCCGGACCTGGTGGCTTGAAACTCACACTGGGCACGTGCACATGCCCCAAAGCCCAGGAGAATGAAGGAGGAGGGATTGCAGCGTGGTCATCCCCCCTTGGGGGTGATTTCTCACTTTCCCTCTCACTGTCTCTCTCCTCTTCAGTGAGTGCATGGGCCCTATGGCAAAAATCTCAAAATAAATAAATACATAAATAAATAAATAAAATATACACAGCTTGGTAGAGAAAAAAGGTAATTATTTCTTAAATAATTATTTTATTTAACTTTATGTATTTATTTATTTTAATTTGAGCAGAGAAAGTCAGAGTGAGAGAGAGAGGGGGAAAGTGAAGAAGCAAGCTTCCAGGTCTGGGACTTGAACCACAGTCAGCCATGTGGGAGTCCAGAGCCCTTAACCATCACACCACCTGCCAGTTCTGAAAGGTAATAATATTATTATTATCTTTTTATTTTAGAGAGATTTTTTGCTATCAGGTGCATGTACTTGCCAGCCAGACAGAAAGCTAATCCTTCTCCTCCATTCTCCTCTCAGGGCTTTGGGCACGCATGCACAAGTGCCTGGAGTGTTTTAAGCCACTGGGTCCAGGACTTGAACCACGGTTGACTACGTAAAAGTCCAGCAATGTAACTATTACATCATCTGCTAGTCCAAGTAATATTATTTTTACTGATACTTGTAAGTGATGAGGCAAAGTTGTTAAGGCTAACCATTTCTCTGAACCCCCGGTGATAAATAAATGATTCATACATATTTCCCATCTGCTCATCTGTCAAGGAGATAATTAATTTATAAAGCACAATAACATGACAAAAAAGCTCATCTCAAATTTCTATGGTTACTTCCAGTAAGAGGCCAAATTCAGTAGTGTTTGAGAGAGCCCTTCTGAGAGAGTCCATCTTTCCATGACTGTGGACATCAGTGGGAGGAAGAGTATGCAAAACTGAGTATTTCAAAGTCTCACTGACCAATTTTTGTTTGTTTGTTTGTTTTGTTTTATTTTGCTATAGAGCATGTGCACTCACTGGAGAGAGAGAGACAGAGAAACTGGAAGCGAGAAATCATCCCTTTGGGGGATGGCCATGCCGCAATCCCTCCTCCTCCATTCTCCTCTCAGGATCTCAGGCACACGCACACACATCCAACACGAGTTTTAAGATGCCGTATCCGGGACTTGAACTGTGGCTGACTACATGGGAATCTGGTGACATAATCATTATGCCATCTGCTGGTCCCCACACTGACCAACTCTGATTTGCCTTCTACAAAATCATTTTTCCTCCCTTAATTAAAAAAATAAGGCACAATGCAAGAAGTTACCAAATTTAGTTTTTAAACAACTCCAAAAAAAAAGATTACTATAGTTAATGGGTAGCTCCACAAGGTATACAAAAATGTGGTCATTCCCATGGTTTCTGTGAAGAAAAAGCAACTATGATAAAATTATAAAATGCTGTAACCAACAGCTTTTTTCAAGTTCTGATTATGTCTCCCCATAAAATATTTCCTGCAGTAAGAACCTGAGCTGTTTTTGCTATACTCACTCTGAATTCTGCTAGAGGTGCCCTCCTAGGCCTCAAGAATCAGCAGAAGAAGGAAACTCCAAGTTCAAGTTCGAATGGCTTCCTTTCCCAGGAGGGACCATTGCTGCTCCTGCCACACTTCCCAGAATCCTACTAACAGATGCACTCTGGGAAATGTAGTTTAATTTACAGGCCTGCTGCTGTGCCTTCCCACTGCAAGATTAACTGCATATAAAAAGCATACTTCTGCCACTCTTCCCAGAACCCTCCTAGAGATTCAGATACACTCTGGGAATTGTAGTTCAATTCTTAGGCAAGTTGCTTAGTACTCCAACTGCAAATTTGGCCATGGTAATTGGAAGCACTCAGTAGGTCTTTCAAATCC
Source organism: Tupaia belangeri chinensis (assembly GCF_000334495.1). Classification (NCBI taxonomy): domain Eukaryota; kingdom Metazoa; phylum Chordata; class Mammalia; order Scandentia; family Tupaiidae; genus Tupaia; species Tupaia belangeri. The sequence goes on from NW_006207862.1 coordinate 1,037,230, forward strand.
ATTACCAAGAGAAATACTGTTTTTGGAGAAAATAGCATTAGAGCTACTTTCTTTTCTTTTATAATTATTTAATTATATTTATTATTATTTATTTTTAAAATTTGACCAGGGAGATACGGGAGTGGGTGAGAGAGTGAAAAGGCCATCAGATCCAGTACCCAAACCACAGTCGACCAAGTGGGATTCTAGCACCCCAACCACAATGCCACCTGCTCCTCCCAGATCCATCTTTTCATAATGAAAAAATGAAGCATTTATATCTACCCTCATATACAGAAAGCTTATACAAGGGGGCTTCAAAAAGTTTATGAAAGTGGCGGCCGGTGGCATGGTGGTTAAGGGCACTGGACTCCCACACGGCCCACTGCGGTTGGAGTCCAGGGCCTGGCGGCCTGCATTCTCACTTTTCGTCTCTCTCTCTCACTCCCTCTCTGGTCAAAATAAAAAATAAAATAAAATAAATAAAATATTTTTTTAAAAGTTCATGAAAAATGAAATTAAGCTACAAGTTTATTCTGGTGCAAAAATTTTTGAAATCCATGCATAGTTTCCTTTTTTGTTTTGTTTGGATTTTTGTTTTATTTTTGTCAGAGGGTATGTGCTTGCCTGAGAGAGACAGAAAGATGGAGAGGGAGGAATTACCTCAATGGGACATGATTATATTACAATCCCTTCTCCATTTCTCCATCCTGCTGAGATTTGGGGCAGGCATGCACAAGCACCTGGCATGTTTTTCAGGCCACCATAGCTGAAACATGAAGTACGTGGTTAGCCATGTGGGATCCTGCTACCTTAACCACTAGGCCACAGGGCCAGCCCCATATTCTTTCAATGATGTGCATTTTTCGTTAACTGCCTTTTTCCCTTTTTTGCCATAAAGCATGTGCACTTTCTAGAGAGAGATAGAGAGAAAAAAATGAGAAAGCACGCCCCAGTGGGGATGGTCACACCACACCCCTTCCCCTCCATTCTCCTCTCGGGATTTTGAGCATGCACACATGTGCACCTGGTGTGATTTTCAAGTCACCAGTTCTAGGACTTGCACCACGTCAGCCATGTGGGAGTCCAGTACCTTAACCAACATACCACCTGCTGGTCCTTCCATGAACTTTTTGAACACCCCTCATATTATGAGAGTAGGAATGGGAATTTCAACCTTTCTTAATCTCTTATTCTATCTCTACCCACTTTAGAACTAACTCTAACACTTCATGAAATTATGTCAATTTAAAAAGAAAAGACTGGGCTGGCCCTATATCATAATGATTAAGAGAGCTAGATCCCACATGACTGCCTATGGTTCAAATCCTTGGCCCAATGGCTTGGAAGACACATTGGGCACATGTGTGTGCATGCATGTCTGAAGTCCAAGTGGGACGGAGTTTTGAAGGAGAATGGATTACAATATGACCATGTCCCATTCTCTCTCTGGTGAGCACATGTGCCCTCTGGATTTTTTGTTTGTTTGTTTGTTTGTTTTAAATAGAGGAGAATGGAGAAGGGGTTGGGGCATGGCTGTCTTCCCTGGGGTGGGGTGATTTGTCATTTCTCTCTCACTGTCTCTGTCTCTCCAGTGAATGCATGCATTCTATGGCAAAAACCTCTTGCAAATAATGACAAGAGGTGGTAAGGATGTGAGGGAACTGGAATCCTTCCAGACAGCTGGTGAAATTGTAAATAGTGCAGTCATGGGACCAGCAGATGGCATAATAGTTACGTCACTGGAGTCCCATGTAGTTGACTACGGTTCAAGTCTCAGACCCAGCAGCTTAAAACTTACACCAGGCGTGTGTGTGTGTGCATGCCCAGAATCCCGAGAGGAGTGTGAAGGAGAAGGGGTTGCAGCATGGCCATCTCCCCTGGGGGGTGATTTCTCGTTTTCTGTCTCTTTGATGAACACATGTGCCCTATAGCAAAAATCTTTCTTAAACAAGAAAATAATGCAATCACTTTGGAAAACTGTTTGGAAATCTCTCAAAAAGTTAAACATAGGGACCAGCAGTTAGCGTAATGGCTATGTCACTGGACTCCCATGTAGTCAACCACGGTTTGTGTCCCAGATCCTGATGGCTTAAAACTCACACCGGGCGCGTGTGCATATGTGCCCAAGATCCCGAGAGGAGAATGGAGAAAAAGGGATTGCGGTGTGGCCATCCTCCCTGGAGGGTGATTTCTCGCTTTCTGTCTCTCTGTCTTTCTCTGTCTGGCAAGCGCGTGCACCCTATAGCAAAAACCTCTCCAAAAAAAAAAAAAAATGTTGAACATAAACATAAACAAGCCGCCAGGTCCAGGACTCGAACTGTGGTCAGCCATGTGAGTGTCAAGCGCCCTTAACCATCAGGCCATCTGCTGGCCCCACACGTATTTTCATAGCAGCTTTGTTGAAAACAGCCAAAAAGTGTGGCTGCCAGGTGCTGTGGTGGTTAGGAGCACTGAACTCCCACATGACCAACCACAGTTCAAGTCCTGGACCTGTCAGTTTGTTTTCTCACTTTCCTTTTCTCTCCCTCTTGCTCTGTCCCTCTCTATAGTCAAATTTAAATAAATAAATAAATAAATAATTCTTTTTATAATGATTTAACTTTACTTATTTACTTATTTTAACTTGATCAGAGAGGAGCAGAGAGGGAGAGAGAGAGAGAGAGAGAGAGAAAGTGAGAAAGCAAGCCACCAGGACCAGGACTTGAACCATGGTTGGCCACGTGGGAGTCCAGCGCTCCTAACCACCACGTCACCTGCCATCCCCAATAATTCTTAAAAGAAGAAAATAGGCAAAAAGTAGAAACAATCCAAATGTCCACCAACTGGTAAGTGTATAAATAAAATGTGGAATAGTCATGCAATGGGATTTTATTCAATAATAAAGAAAAAGGAAGCACTGATATACAAGAGGGCTTCAAAAAGTTTGTGGAAATATGCATTATGAAACAACAATGCATGGATTTCAAAATTTTTTGCATTAAACTCATATTCCATTTTTCTACAAACATTTTGAAGTCTGCTTGTATGGTACAACATAGATAAAGCTTGAAAACATTATGCTAGGTGAAAAAAATCCAGTTGCAAAAGAGCTCATATTTTATCTATATGAAATGGTCAGAATAGGCAAATCTATGAGACAAAAAAGAAGATTAATGTTGCCAGGGGATGGGAACAGGGAAAGTAGAGATAATGGGGAATGACTGCTTACGGAAACAGTTTGGGTTTTGCTGGCCCCTGTTGAAAGCCTTTTACCAGACCTTAGGTGGTGTGGTGGTTAAGGTGCTGGACTTCCACATAGCCAACCGTTGTTAAAAGTCCCAGACCCAACAGCTTGAAAATCAAGCTGGGTGCATGTATGTGTATGCCCAAAATCTTGGGAAAAGAATGGAGGAGAAGAGATTGTACCTTGGCCATCCTCCCCTCTTGGGGGGTGATTTCTCACTTTCTTTCTCACTGTTTCTCTCAGTTTCTCTCTGGCAAGCGTGCACACACTATGGCGAAAACCTTAATAAAAGACAAAAAAAAAAAAAAGCTTTCAATAATGATTGCAGGGGTCAGAAGCTGGCATGGTGTTTGGAGTACTAGACTCTTACATGGTGGACAATAGTGTGAGTCTCGGACCTGGTGGCTTGTTTTCTCTCTTTTCCCCTCTCTCTCTCTCTCTCGCTCTCTCTCTCTCTCTCGCTCTCTCTCTCTCTCTCGCTCTCTCTCTCTCTCTCGCTCTCTCTCTCTCTCTCGCTCTCTCTCTCTCTCTCTGTGTGTGTGTGTGTGTGGTGAGTACACATGCCCTATAGCAAATTAAAAAAGAAAGAAAGAAAATGTAATAAATTAAATAAATATTTATTTTGAAAGAAACAAAATGTAATAAATTAAATAAATATTTATTTTTTAAAAAATTATGGTTTGGGACCAGCAATTGGCGCAATGGCTGTGTCGCCGGACTCCCATGTAGTCGACTGTGGTTCTAATCCCGGACCCAGTGGCTTAAACTCACGCCGGGCACAGGCGTATTCGTGACCGAGATCCCAAGAGAAGAATGGAGGAGAAGGGATTGCGGCGTGGCCATCCCCCCTAGGGTGTGATTTCTCGGATCTCTCGCTTTCTGTCTCTGTCTTTCTGGCGAGCGCATGTGCCCTATAGCAAAAACCTCTCAAAAAAAGATGGTTTTTAAGTATAGCTAACTTACACTTCTCTTGTGTCTTGTAAGTTTCATCATTATCCCAATATCCAGAGGGGTTCTGAGTATTGAAAAAAGGGTACACTTTGTGTGTGGTTATATTCCCAAAGCAAATATAATTTTTTCTATTACCTAATATAATGATCATTTATTTTACTTCTCCAGACCTCAGTTGGAGATATCTCTAAATTTGTAACATTTTGTAACATAAAGAGTATCCTGGGGACCCTCAGATGGCGTAGTGGTTACATTGATGGACTCCCCCATGGCTGACCATGGTTCAAATCCTAGACCTGGTGGCTTGATAATCATGCCATGTACGAGTATGTGAGTGCCCAAGATCCTAGAGAAGAATGGAAGTGAAGAGATTACTGCCTGGCCATCCCTCCTGGGTGGGGGGTGATTTCTTACTTTCCCTCTCATTGTCTTTGTCTTTCTCTCAGGTGAGCACATGTGCCCTAAGGCAAAACCACTTAAGAAAAAAAAGTATCCAGATACATGATAAGTTTTCTATGTTGGATGAGAAGAATTTGGAAATGTTCCCCTGGTTTACATTATTCCTACTCTATTTTTATATTATGATGTAAGTTTGGGGTGCAGCTTCCTGTGTCAGGTATCTGTTATTACTATGCTTCATAAAAACAATCACAAAATCAGAGATATTCAACACGTGTTTATTACTCACATACTTGGGGTGGCTGGTGAGGTGATTCTGTTCATCTTTGTGAAGGTCCTTTACAGGTCTAGGGTGTGTGTGCTGTTGGATAATCTAGGATGCTATCGGCTGTGGCAAGTGGGGTGAATTGGCTCTAATCCCCCTCTCTCATTTTCTGACAGGCTATCATGGGCACATTATTTTGATGGTGTGGCTGAGGGCAAGTAGAAATATGAAACTGTCTTGGGCCAGTCCCAGCCTAGTGGTTAAAGGAACCAGTTTCTACAAGGCTGACTGCAGTGGTTTTTTTTTTGAGGGGGGGCGAGGGGAGAGGTTTTTGCTATAGTGCGCGTGCACTCGCCAGACAGACAGAGAGAGACAGAGAGATAGAAAGCGAAAAATCACCCCCTAGAGGGGATGGCCACGCCGCAATCCCTTCTCCTCCATTCTCCTCTCGGGATCTTGGGCACGCATGCACACGCACCCGGCGTGAGTTTAAGCCACCGAGTCCGGGACTCGAACCATGGTTGACTACGTGGGAGTCCAGTGACATAGCCACTACGCTAACTGCTGGTCCCAAACTGACTGCAGTTTGAATCCTGGCCTTGGTAGCTTGAAAAGTACACCAGGGGGAACCAGCAGTTAGCGTAATGGCTATGTCGCTGGATTCCCACGTAGTCGACCGCGGTTCGTGTCCCGGACCCGGTGGCTTAAAACTCACGCCAGGCGCGTGTGCATGCATGCCCAAGATCCTGAGAGGAGAATGGAGGAGAAGGGATTGCGGCGTGACCATCCCCCCTGGGGGGTGATTTCTCGCTTTCTGTCTCTATGTCTCTCTCTGTCTGTCTGGCGAGCGCACGCGCCCTACAGTGAAAATCTCTCCAAAAAAAAAAAAATGTACACCAGGTATGTGTGTGAGTGTACATGTGTGTGCATGTGTGTACCCAAAACCCTGATAGGATGCAGAAATGGAGGAGAAGGGATTATAGTGTGACCATGCCCCATGGGCATTTCTCCCTCTCTTTATCTCTCTGTCTCTCTCTGGCAACTGCACACACCTTCTGACAATTAAAAATCAGAAAAGGAAAATAAATATGTGACTCTCTGCTTGCATCACAGTCAATGCATAACAATCGGTCAGATCTAGAGTCGCAATGGGAGGGTATAATAAGATTAGGTGGCAAAGGATATTGCAAAGAATTTGGGCCAATTACAATATTAGAGGAAATGTGGGGTTGGGCCAGCAGGTGGCATGGAGGTTAAGGCTCTGGATCGCACATAGCTGACTATGTGATTCAAGTCTTGAACTCAGCAGGTTGTGCACACACACAATCCTGAGAGGAAAATAGAGCAGAAGGGATTGTGGCAGGGAAGATGATTTCTCTCTCTCTGACAAGCACATGCACTCTATAGCAATGATTTCTCTCTTTCTGACAAGCACATGCACTCTAGCTAAAGAAAAGAAATGGGGGGAGGGTGTGTCAGGATGCGGTGCAGTGGTAAAACACTACTCTCTATAGGGTTGACTCACATGGGAATGTTTCAGGTTTTCATTCAGAGACCTCCCTGAGTACACTGGAAATGTTTGTCTATGATCTGGGGCTAATTGGAACTGGGAGTGGATTGTGGCATCAAGACCCTATTGTGGCATCAAGGCCCTATTTGGGATGGTGTTTCTGTCTGTCTGTCTAGCTCATAGAAGAAAGAAATAAGAAAACTTATTTTAAAATGAGAGAAACAGTCCCCATAAGAGAGCACCTTACTATATATTTGTAGAGATTTTTGCTATAGGGCATAAGCACTCGCCAGAGACACACAGAGAGAGAATGTGAGAAATCACCCCTACCCAGGGGAGTTAGCCACACTGCAATCCCTTCTTCTCCATTCTCCTCTAGGGATTTGGGGAATGGACACACACATGCCCAGTATGAGTTTTTAAGCTGCTGGGTTCAAGATTTGAACCTCAGTCAGCCATGTTCGAGTCCAACACCTTAACCACTAGACCACCTGCTGGCCCCACACCCTCACTTTTGATATCAATTGCAAGTTCGAGGTATTCCTAAAACCACTTTCATTTATTTCTTTTTAGAATTATTTCATTTTATTTATTTATTATTATTTTTAAATTTGACCAGCGAGAAATAGAGAAAGAGGGAAAATGAGAAAGCAAATAGCCAGGTCTGAGCCTTGAACCGTGGTTGGCCATGTGGGAGTCCAACTCTACAACTACTATGTCACCAGCTGGCCCCACCACTCTCATTTTGGTAGAAGGATTCACAAAATTTACTGAAAATGATTGTAATCATGCTTATGGCCACAGGGAAAGGTAGTGAGTAGAAGTATACAGGGTGGAGTCTGGGGAAGTACCAAAAGAAAGTGGAGCTTCTATCATTATTTCTGCATAAAGTCAGGATGCACCATTTTCCTAGCATCCATGTTGACACACACAAGATGTTGCCAACCAGGGAAACTCACCCAACCCCTGGTGTCCAGAGATATCACTGGAGCTCCATCACTTAAAACGTCCATTCTAAACTGCATTGTTTTTTCTGGTGTGGTCAGCCGCTGCCCTAAATCACATTGTTACACTATCCAATGTGACCCAAGGCTCCCAGGCAAACAAACACCTATCAAGTATGAGATTACTTCCCAGGAACCAAGGGCAAAGGCCAGACCTCTTTTTCTGCAAGGTTAAATTTTTTATTGCATGGGCATGGAAATAGGAAGTGGGAAAGAATTGGAACTATTGATATAGTCAACCTACTACAGTAGTTCTATTAAAAATATTACATGGGGGGAACCAGCAGTTAGCATAATGGCTATGTCGTTGGACTCCCATGTACTCGACCACGGTTCGAGTCCCGGACCCGGTGGCTTAAACTCACACTGGGAGCTTGTGCATCCATGCCCAAGATCCCGAGAGGAGAAAGGAGAAGGGACTGCAACATGGCCATGTGCCCTGGGGGGTGATTTCTCACTTTCTGTCTCTGTCTCTCTCTGTGTCTTTCTGGGGAGTGCAGGCGCCCTGTAGCAAAAACC